>NC_071619.1:20639285-20939285 GCF_014839835.1 Dryobates pubescens | reverse complement strand
CCGTTACTAGCCTTCAGTAACTCCAGGAGTTTCACTGGGAAATGGTGAGTCATGCTAACATGCCTTTCTACAGCACAGAAATAAATCATTTTTGCACATTCCAGTATTTTGGGGAGAAGCAGGAGAGAGAAAATGCAAAATTAATCTAAAAGACATTTGATTCTTTAAATTTATAATAAATCCAAATGACTTACCAGAACATAAAATTCTCACATGCATAGTCAAGGACAATATTCTATTCATGTGCGAGAGTCATTTATTCATTTATAATTAGATAAAATGAACGGCAATTTTTTAAGAAAAAATTTGCATGTAGCAACAGTAATGTATTACAGAAGGGTGGCACTTTGTTACATCCATTTGTTAGTCAGGACACTGGAGCTGAAATTTAATAGACAAGAAATAAGTACAGTAGAGGAAGGGAAAAAATTAAATTCCGCGTGATCAGCAAGGTTTCGAACAATCGCCAGCCAACTGAAGTGGGTGCCATATCTATAAGTCATTTTGTTTTATAGGCCATTAGGATCTCCTGAGAGAGGCTGCATGGAGACCGCTGCTTTTTGTTGAAATTAAAATGTCAGAGAAAAAGAAATAGAACAAAACAGGGAATCTGCAATTAATTACAAGGCCATAAAAATTCAATAATCAGGAGGCAGTGCTGCTGTAGGCACAGCAGTATCTGATTCAGGCTAACAGGAATGGAATACATTAATCTTTTCAAATTAGTTTTTTAATCTGACGGGGATATATAGTGACGTGTTCTTTTACTGTTTGAGCAGAGCTGCTGTCTAATATATAATGCTGAGCGTCTGGAATTAGGACATCTATAGCCATTTTGTGACTACAACATTTTCATGGCATTTATTCACCCCTATCTGTACACCTGTCCTACAGTAATCAGGCAAAACATGCTTGAAGTTCACATCACAGATACCGCTTACGAAAAAGAATTAAAATGCTGGGATTAAGACAAAATAGCGGGTCTGCAAACAAGTTTAGCACAAGGCCTCTTAAAATGTCAGTCTGCTCTTCAGGATATACCACTAGGCTTAAAAACTGGGTTCCCATTCCTTGTCTACAATAAGTTCCACTCATTCAGGTTTGTTTTGTTTTCCCCCAAAGATGACCTGCAAAAAGACTGCCTTCATAATTCGATGTTTCGCACCTTTTTTCCAAGTGGCTCTTTTAGGAAGCCCAGATGCACGTTACAGATTCTTACATGTTGTTTAAACACTCAGGAGACAGATGAACGTTTACTGGACACCAGTTACTTAGAGCTTGTGTTCAGCCAAAGCGTTAGAGGGATGTGCAAATATTATTTGACACTGTTCCTTTTTTCAAACAAATCTTTTCCTCTCCTTCGTTCAGCTCTCCCTTCTAATTCTACTGAAATTACATTAATTGCATTTTCATTTTTCACTTGATGTGACCAGCAGAGAAGTTTTCCTATTGCATGAAAACAAAGAAATCTGTTCCTCCTTGCTCCCACTGGCCAAATACCTCTTTTTAAACTATATAAAAGGCTGGAGCACCTTCCTCATGCGGACAGGCTGAGAGAGTTGGGGCTGTTCAGCCTGGAGAAAAGAAAGATCCAGATAGACATTTATAGAGACATTCCAGTGCTTGAAAGGGGCCTGCAAGAGAGCTGGGAAGGGACATTCTACCAGGGCTTATAGTGATAGGACAAGTGGGAATGGATTTAAGTTTGAGGAGGGCAGATTTGTACTAGATATTAGGAAAAAATTCTTTACAGTGAGGGTAGTGAGACACTGGAACAGGTTGTCCAGTGACGTCATGAATGTCCCCTCCCTGGAGGTGTTCAAGGGCAGTCTGGATGGGGCTTGAGCAACCTGGTCCAGTGGAAGCTGTCCCCATCCTTAATGATGGGGTTGGAATTAAATGACCTTTAAGGTCTGTTCCAACCCAATCCATTCTAAGAATCTTCTTTCATGTGACGTATGGAGTGAAAGGCATACAAACCCTTCTTTCTGACTTCTTCATAGAATACTTTGTGTGTTTTGCGAGAAGAGTCTGTTTACAAACTCACTCTAACTCTGTGCTGCTGAAAACATCACTATCATTATCAAAGCCTACTGGCTCAAAACTTTCCTCTAAGTGGGTATAATCATCACCATTGTGTTTCTCCTGGGTGCACTGGACTCACTCATTTTGCTCTGTTTGAGGTTTCAATACTACAAGCACATGTCCCAAGAAAAACAATATAATATCCTCCCAGGGTGAACTTTAAATGTCTCAGCTCAGGTTTGAATCAAGACTTCACACCTTTGGCTAATTCTACTTCAGTTTACAGATTTTTATTTTTTTCCCCAGCACATTCACTTGAAAAGCCATTTTCCAAAATTTTACAGTGCCTGTATGTAGAGTAACATCATCGATGCATTCATTGCTTTTTTCCCCTGCAAGGCAGAGTAAATGGGCATGGATGTATCCTTTTCATTGATCATTCAAAAGGATAAATAATATGCTGGTGTTGGGATGGATGAAAGAAAAGAGGGGGTGAGAGCACAACAATCAAGACTTAATACCTGCGCCAAGATGCACCAGGGGAAGTTTAGGCTCAAGGTGAGGAGAAAGTTCTTCACTGAGAGAGTTAGCCGTTGGAATGGACTGCCCAGGGGGTTGGTGGAATCACCATCCCTGGAGGTGTTCAAGAGGGATTGGGCATGGCACTTGGTGCCATGGTTTAGTAGTCATGAGGTCCGTGGTGACAGGTTGGACTTGATGATCTTTGAGGTCTCTTCCAACCTTATTGATTCTATGATTCTTTGAGACAGGCTTTGCGGGTTAAAAGAAATAACTCCATTTAGGAAACATATTCCAAGAATGGGAAAGGGTACAGAAAACCATAAATTATTTTCTATACATAGTTTTTCTTTTAAAGCATGATGACAGCAGAACTCCATGAGCTGTTAATGGTTTATCACTTTGTTAGTTAGTCTCCTTTTTTCCTGTAAGTATGTGCCTCACACGTATGTGCGTGAGCACACTGCTGCGACCTAGTATCCCAAGCTAACGCTACAGAGCCAGGAGATCATGCTAAGATTCAGAAATTCCCTTGGAGTAAAGTTGAAGTCATTAAGGGCTATCAGCCCTGCCCTGCCACACATATTGTTTTGAGACAATAGAGGATTGGACTATCATACACATCCATACCTAGTGGCAATAAAGAGTACAAACTTACCTCCAACCAAAGCCATCAGCTGCTTCCACTATAGTGGTAGCAAGAATCTCGCCCTAGATCTCCATAACAAATTGATATGTATAAATCACCAGATTGATGATTGATACATTCCAAATCAGTATCTAGAAAGCAAACACACCTCAGTTGTTTCAGTACAAGATAACCGCATTCTCTCATCATAACCTTCTATATGAAATTCCTCTCTGAGTCCCCAGGATATAGTTTCAAGATTATGAAAAAGCCATGTGTAGTAAAAATATATACCTGACAATGTTTGAACAGAGCACCCATACCATGTATCATATTAGTCCACAGCAACTTGGATAGGAAAGAAAAGAGCATTGCATACTACAGAAATCTCAGGGGGAATTCATGCAGATGTAATTTCCCAAGTTGCATTACAGCCACCACACTGTGGTGTTCACCTTTACTATATTTATGTTATTTCATGGAAGGCATCAGTACTGATAGGTCAATGGAATCAGCCCTCATTCTCACACACTAAATATAACCTCATCAGCTAAGAGGTGAAAAGAGAACTAGAAAAACATTAAAACATTTCCCTGTTCATAAAGTGTTGTGAATGTATTGAACAGAGCATTATTTCCATCAGCCATTAGGCTCCAAATTGTTTGTAGTACCATCATTGCAAGCTGGTCACCAGAAGTGCTGAATACTTAGAACAAGCTGAATCCCCCCACTCATTCAGCTTACTGGAGTGATAACAAAAAAGTAACGTTTGAAAAAATTAATTTTTTTCAAATATACCACTACTGTTATTCCAATAAAGACAAAGTACACACAAAGTTATGACAGAAGGGGCCTGAACACAATAGTAATAAAATTGTTTAGAATTTTGAAAAATAGCTTTAAAAAAATCCCAAACTGTTTGCATAATTGTCCAGTTCTGTCTGAGATGGATCCTGACAGTTTTGAACACTCTTTCATATGTGTGCAGCTCTAAAATGAGCAAAGCTGGAGAGACAGTGGTGGTAAACTGTGCTAGTAGCCTTGCACCTTTGCTACTACTGAAGCTACACCGGTGACAGCAACTGAGAGGAGGTTTTTAAACATGCCTGTCTTACATACAGCTCTTATATTGGCTCTTTTTCCTACTGTCCAGAGACTGAGGATAAACAGATGTCTCTTGAAACACATCCTATTGGCAGGAGAGAAAAGCCTTAAATTCATTTAGGACAATGACACATTCCAGGGGAAATATTCATGGTGACTTGTGGGGAAATTAACCATGCAGCTCTAATTAGCAATAATAAAGACATAGACAGCCAATATCCACAACTCACAATGAATACTAAGCATACACCATCCCTTTGTTGCAGTTCCTATATTTTAACAGGAAAAAACTCATCCCCAAAACTGCCAAAAAGGGAGAAAACAATACTTTGTAGTTATCTTGCATTTTGTTCAGCTGAGAAAGTGCTTAAACCTTAAGACCTTAAGTCCATATGACTTACTACATTTATATACAGATTTTAACCTCAGTCATCCACAACATTAGAAGAAAAACCTGTGATTTTAGGTTCAGACAGTCTTCCTGGTGTTATCAAGATACAGATTTGAATTATATTTATATATAAAAAATTTTTTAAAAATCTTATCAAAACAAAATGCAAAACCCCAGGATATTATTAGAAGTTGATGAAACAGCAAGGTACTGAAATTATTCTTAACCAACCCAGAAGCCTTCTACAATAAGATGACTTGGTGGTGGGCCCAGGGAGGTGGTGGAGGCCCCATCCCTGGTGGTTTTTAAGGCCAGGCTAGATGGGTTCTGGGTAACCTGATCTAGCGTGAGGTGTCCCTGCCCATGACAGGGGGGTTGGAACAAGATGATCCTTGAGGTTCCTTCCAACCCTAATGATTCTATGATTAGTTCAGTGGGTGCAGGAAAAGAACTGGCTTTTATTTCTTGTCTTTTGCAAGGCTTCTAACACTGTGAGCTACAACATTGTCATAAACTGTGGAGAGGCTAGATAAATCTGGCTGAACTTCCAGGCTCAAATCATTGTAATCAGTGCATGAAGTCCAGCTAGAGAGGAGTCACAGATGGCATAATCCCAGAGGTTGATACTGGCACTGGTACTGTCTAACATCTTCATTAATGACCTAGATGACAGGAGAGAATGCACCCTCAGCAGGTTTGCAGATGATAAACTGGGAGGAGCTTTTGACACATAAGATCATCATGCTGCTATTCAGAGGGACCTTGACAGGCTAAAGTAAACAGTCGGAATAACCTCAACATCTACAGAGAGAGATAGAAAGTCCTGCATGTGGAGACGAATAACCTCATGCAACATGATGAATTGGAGGTCAGTTCTCTGGAAAGTAGCTTTACAGAAACAGACTCCTAGGTTTTCCAGTTGGCAGACAACAAATAGGCCAGCAATATGCCCTTTATCAAAAGCCAGCAGCACCCTGAACTGCATTAGGAAGACAATCACCAGCAGGTCAACAGAGATGATTATTCCCTTATGCTCACCATGGATGAGATGAATCTGCAGTTCTGTGCTCAGTGTTGAACTCACTAGTAGGGAAAACCCATTAAAACAACAAAAGAGAAACAAACCCAAACTCACAGAACCAACAACAACAACCAAACAAACAAAAAAACCACACCACACCATTGACAAACTAGAAGTCCAGCAAAAGGCTTCAAAGATGATTAAGACACTGGACTACTCATCACACAAGGAAAGTCTGAGAGCTAGAACTGTTCAGCCTAGAGAAAAGGAGGCTCAAGGAGATCTTATTCATATGTAATGCATGATAGAAGTAAAAATGGTAGAGCCAGATTCTGCAGTATTCAATACAGACTTAAATACAGTATATTCCATTTATCCATTTAAGAAAACAAACCAACAAAACCACAAAACCAAAACCTTTCTGCTGTAAGGATGATTAAAGCACTGCAAAATTCTGTGGAAGAACTCTTCATCCATGGAGTTACTCAAAACCTGGACATGATCCTGAGCAACCTCTCCATAGAGTAGCCTCTGCTCTACCTGACCACTGCTTAAGCAGAGAGAACTTTTCCAATCTTACCCACTCTAGGTTTCCATCAACAATTCTCAGCATGTATGTATCTTAAGCATGACTGTTTTCACTATGACATCTAATACAGGGCCCAGTCATGACTGAAAGATGAAAATTAATATGTCTAGGTTAGGGGGTTGGAAGAGGAAATGGAGAAAATAAAAGTCTCTCTTCAAGACACTGCTCAGATTCTCTTCAAATCACTATACATTTAATAAATCAGTCTTCTCCTCTGGTACTCTCCTAGGAGCACAAACTGGCAACAAATTATTTTTCCTCAGCATCCTTTCAGGTATGAAAACATATACTTCAGTTTCTAGTCTATTAACAATATGGATTCAATTCCAGCATTCCCTGGGCATTCAGGTATCTGGAAATCACATTGCATATTCTAGACAGGTATTCTGCTGCATCAAAGAGGCAGCCCATTCCTTCTAGATAAGTACTCATTTTTATGTAATAGTAACAAAAATGCGTGCTTTTAATACACATAGTCTCAATTACACATTTGATATGCCATCATTAATCCTTTCTGTAAGCAAATGGAAGAATGAAGCAAGGATGAGAACAAAAGCTAAGCAGGCCAGAAGTCAGGTTTTGCAAATCAGTGGGAAAAAAGCTAAGTAGAATAGCAATGAAAACAGAGTTCAGATCTGCTAGGATAGGAGGAAACAGAAAAACAACTGAAAGAAGCCCAACTCATGTGAATTATGCAGAAAGGCCAACTATACACATGACATAAGAATACATCATGTAAACCTGGATCTCCCAAAAGGCTGCTGATGTTCCAGGCATCCAACTTCAGCATGCACAACTGAGGAACCTCAAAATCCCATGAATAGAGAGGGGGGGAAAACTAAAACCAAAACCAAACAGAACAAAGGTAGAGCTAGAAGTAATCAGCTGAAAGCACTGAATGAGAGCATGAGACAGGCAGGTTCAGTCCCATGAGAAATGAGCTGAAGATGGAAGGAAAAGGATTAAAAGGGGTGAGAGCACTCCAATACCCAAATGACTCTCAGAAACCAGGTCTGCCAAGCAAGATAGTCACTAGGTGTCATTTTGACACTGCTCAAATCCAGAAACCTAGTAAAAAAAAAAAACATTAGCTCCAACCTTCTGAAAATTAATTTTAAATGCAGCTCATGTTTTGGCATCTCATGGTGACATAGCATGCCCCGTCTATCTGTTTTACTCTCACATGTGCAGTAGCAACACCAACCTTTCAACAACACACAAAAATAACAGATGGCACAGCACAAGGAAGCCAAAAATGCAACACGAGACCTTACTCTGACTGGCTTATGGTATCAAGAGATAGAGCAGTACAAGTACATCATTTACAAAGAAAAGACTTGGTTGTGTGATCCAGGAAGCCTGATGATTTAATAGAAAGCTTGTGACTAATGTATTGTCCTTTGAGCCTTCTCTAGGCTACCACTAAATCTTCAGAGTCTCAGGCTCCTAAAGATCCTCAAGACACCTTGGCTGCTGTTGTCCACCCCTCACCACTTAAACTTGATGTGCAGCACCCTCCAGAAAGCTGCCAAGAATTACACCACTCTCTGCAATAGTGTTGTGAGCCCAGAACTGCCAGGGATAAAATATTCCCAGCTCTGAAGAATGACAATCATGTGGGCAGAGTAAAAGTTCTCTGTCCTAGAGTCTTCTGCATAGAGTCTGTGGTTTGGCTGAAAGCACCTGAAAGAGAGTAAATTAAGTGATATAAATGCTATAAACTGAAATTTTATGTCTGGACACTGAACAAGTCCCCTGCCTGCTTCATTATTTAGCCATTCACACCATACCTAACAAACAACAAAATCTCTTGTGCATTGCAGAGCTTCTCTCTTTAGGCTTGGTAGTAAGAGAAGAAAGATGTTTCAATTCAGCAGCCTTGGATCAACAGCCCACCATTTCTGTGCAGCATTACCTTGGTGCTATACCTACTAGAAACACAGGAAAAATCTCATTGATTTCACATAATACAACATGGTTACTCAGCACTCCAGCCACAACACACATTTCCTGAAGGGCAATGTTCAAAAGAATGAATTTAAATGATGTCGAATACAAAGAGGTAGAAAGGATGAAGGCAGTGTTTCTCAGTCTACTTAGACTGCTGAAACTGCTTTGTCGAGCATGTAAAAAATGACGAGTGCCTTAACTGCAGTAGTAAAGTTAAGAGTAAATAAAAATAGCCACGAGAACAGTCCTATATATGGAAAATAGATGTGTGTTTCAAGAAGCTGACAGAATACTCAGCATTTAGAAGTAATGAAGCAAGAGCAAGATTTTCTTTGTACTAAGCTGAAATAAAATTCTCAATGTTTTGAGAACCTTACACATCTTTTGAAACTTAGCATTTCCCTACCACTAATAACAGCAAATTGAGAGATGGCATACTTTGATGCAATGCCTCTGGTAATCAAGGGAACTGGATTCAATTCTCAGTGCACACATTGCAGCCTTGGCTCTGGTAAAGTCACTTAGCACACCTACACCTCAGTTCTTCATCCTGAAAAGAAACTCCTTTATTTTGCTGTATATGTCAAACAGCTGAACATAAATTGATGACTTTGACATTAAGATCAACATAAGTCATGAATATACAAGTAAAAATCTTTGACTACATGGATATAATTTGTCTAAGATATTCACATTGAAATTCAATTTTCCTAGGATTTCAATTTATTAATTCCAAGTATTTATTCTATTATACTGGTAGAAATGCTCAAATTTCCTACATAATACATTGCAGAAGTTCTTTCAGCATCTATAGGAGTTCACAAATTGTATACTCCTCTACTCACTAATTAATTTTTTTGTATTTCTGATCCAGAAGCCAAACCCACCTTATTAAAGTGAGTATATTTCAGTAGCAAGTACACAGCAAGGAAATGGTAAAGATCTGCAAGCATAGACTCCAAATGACAAGTACAGACCACAGTGAGATGAATCCAAATCAAGTTAGTAATTAAAATGAATTTTCAATCTTTCTGGATGATGGTCAACACTAAGATAAGTTGTTTTGTCTCTGAGGTAATTGCAGCTCACCCTCAACCCTACCTCAGTGACAGAATGCCTCATTAATGCAACAATACTGCTAAATTGGAGGGAGATCAAGTATGAGCTTCAGGACATTATTAAAAGACTAGACATACTTCTTCATAAGTAAAGATTAGAAGAGTCCAGTACAAATAATTTGGGTTACTGAAGTTTAGGACAGGTGTAAATGAACATAATTAGGGTCCTACAAATATCTGATGGGTATAAGCACCAGGAAAGCAGAAAAAAATTACTTTGTTCAGTAAAAGGCACTGCAACAAGGAGTAATGAGATTAAATTAACAGAGACCATTTAGCATGAGCATCAGGGAGAAGCTTCTAGAATGGGAACTGATAGGCTGATGGAAGGGTGTGGTATGTACAACCCTCGATAACTCACTGAGCAGTGAGGAGGATGGACTCAGAAAGGGTTAAATGCCACCACTGGATGTACAGCACTTACTTTGCGCTATTCAGGTCTGTACTACACAAGCTCAAACACTCAACACAGGCACCCACAGCCACTGTTAGAAGAGTGCTACAGTGTCTTACGGTTTTGCCCAGTCAGTCCTACATTATTTCCCTGCTAGCTACCCACAGAGAAGCAAGCTTCATCATGTGAGGTGTTTAGAAATGGATTGGACAAGAATTAGAAACCGTTCCACAGGGGACTGTCCCCAAGGGACAGATTAGATGACCTCATACAATCTTTTTTTCCTTCTAATTTATGCAGTCTGATGAAATGCTCAGCTCTTACTGAAGGGTCATCAAGGGTGCAATGATTGCAATAATCATGATTTGATACAACAGTTTTCTTACAAATTAGATGGCTAATACAGTCTTTGTCTCATTCCTGTCTTCCTTCCCCCATCTCTAATTAACTCCTCTGTGCAGTGGCTCAGGAATGCATGTAATCCCTCCTGGAAGGGTTTTTTTCCTAATCCTCCACGACAGGACTCACAGCATGCTGATATGGACTCCAAAGACAGACAACTCAGTGCAGCTAGAGAAGTGTGCAGCAGACTTGCTACAAAAGCCTACCACATTCTCCTCTGCAGTGACGCAAGTTGAGGACCATGATTTTTTGGGGTTTGTGGTTTTTTTTTCAGTAGCATTTAATTGACAACAGCACTAAGGAAACAGGTCCAGAATTGTCTAGTTCTGTAGGATTAACAGCAGGCAGCTGGAGAACATTAAAGACATTAATTACTTAATGTTTCAGGGGTCATAGTATGAAGTGCCATCCTCTGAGCCTCATGAGGAATCTTGCATCTCCAGCCATAACAAACAGGCTTTCAAGAAAACTGTTACCAATAGTATGAAACAGCATAAAAAATAACCTGAACTTCAGTCTGGTTGATAACAGTTGAATTCACACATAATTTTTTCCTGCAATGATTTTGAGGGGAAAATAAGAAGCTAATATGAGTTACAACCAAATGGAAATACTCGTACTATAGAGTCACAGCAGCTAAATAAAGAAAAAAAGAAAGAAAATCAAATAGGAGGTGGCTCTTTTCAGACAAGGGAGTGTCACAGCTGTGTGAATCCCAGGGGGAATCGATACAAACAACAAAGTATTGAATGTGACCTTGTGTAATTTAAGCTAAATCTTTTAGAAAATACTTCCATTATCAAAAACCTACAGAATTCAAAAATATAGACAACATATTGGTGAGAAGATTGTTATTCTGATATGAACATATATACACACACACACACCCCACTTCTAAATACAATCTATACTCTTCTCACTGAGGGCATTTGATTGCAGCCACAAATCTACGTAGTTTTATTGCACTATATTTTTTTAAGTGATGTGCAATTTGAAGTGCCCACCTTTGGGACTTCCTGACTATTTTGGGACCAGACTTTTCAGGACATCATACATACACAGTGAACAAAAAAGGTTTCTTTCTCAAGGTGTTTTATTGGTAGGCATAGATCAATTATGTATACAATGCCTTTAGTCTCCATCAACATAGTATTCAGGTAATCAGCTTTTCCATCAGCGAATTGGTCACGCCTGTACTGCAGAGCACAGAGCAGTACAGATACTGAATATAAATTTCATCATAGACTGGTTACTGGAGTTATTATAGCCATGCCATTTTAGAGTATCACAAAGTGTTTATTCTGATTTCCTTGTACCACTTCTGGCAAATGGCTTCTAGTATATAAGCAAGCCCTAATATGCCCTTACTACACTATAGCATATTCTATACAACGCTAGATGAAAGAAGTGCAAGCCACAGTAAGGGTTTGGATTATCCTTCTTTAGCCTAAAGAAATGTCCATTACTGTCAAAAGTATCAGATCCCGATTTAAGAGTTGCTCTTCACTGTTATTACAAGACTCTCTTTTAAAACAAGATGATAAAGTAGATGGAAGAAAGACTTAAGATGACTGAAAATAACATAAAAGTCTAACATTTTAATTTAAAAATGTTAATTAAAGCTTGGAAGCATCTTTTTTATAAAACTAAATTTAAAAAAAAAAAAAAGTAGTTCTTGATTAACAGGGAGTAGATGATTATAAAAACAGTACCTGACAAACCTCAAGCACAAAACTGAATATCAAAGCACCCTGGTGATAACTTAAGACTGTAGGCAAACAAATGAAAATCACACTATACAGTAAGTTTCAGGAATCAAAAAACATTCATTATAAGCAATAAAGGAAATCAAGTAGCATTCCTAAACAAGTGATGTTAAAAAGGGAAAAAACAGCATATTTCCCTTGTTGATTCAAATAATTGACTAAGCAGTGGGAATCACTAGTTCAGGATTGAACATCATGCTATACCTAGAACAGTGGGTTGTGGTACAGGAGGTTTTTTGGAGGCTGGTTTGGAACATTTTTAAGTTATCTATTCAAGAGTTCTCTAACTGATTCCCATGAGCTACCTTAGAATCACGATGTCATTATTTAAATAAGAATTATGCAAAACTTGTTCTGAAATTTGGAGTATTCAAATTACGTCACATTTAGCATTGCTGTCATCTTCATCTGCAACCTGTTAGAAACACCACACTTAAGAGTTATTACAGTCAAGAAGAGTATGTAGCAATACACTTTTTAATTGGCAGAGGTCTAAATGAATGATCTCAGGGAAGTCACTTGACTTCTTTTTCCCCAAGAAAACATTGGATGAAAAGCAAGAGAGCTAGATATACATACCACACCAAATCAATTTTCCTGACATCAGAGCCAAGCACGATGACTGCTCTCATTCATCAAAGGATTTGGATTTCATCCACAGTGACACTCACCGTGTCTGAAAGATGAGGGCGCTTCCTAGGAGGTGCTCAAACACTTCAGTGTAGAAGGCAGTCAGACAGCAGTAAGAGGCTTCAGGATGCATGAAGCAGCTGTGATACAACCTGACTGGCTTTGCTTTGGTTTAAAAGGAGGACTATTCTAGTACAGAATTTCACTATTTAGTTAATATCTGTCCATTAGAAGATATAACAACAAAATTTTCATCTATTATACAGATACAGAAAAGATAGTCAGGGTAACTATTAAAAAGATACAATGTTGATCTGTGATCTAGATCTAACACAAGCCCTATGAGGAGAGGCTGAGGGAGCTGGGTTTGCTGAGCCTGGAGAAGAGGAGGCTCAGGGGAGACCTTATTGCTGTGTACAACTACCTGAAGGGAGGTTGTAGCCAGGTGGGGGTTGGTCTCTTCTCCCAGGCAACCATCACCAGAACAAGAGGACACAGTCTCAAACTGCAGCAGGGGAGGATTAGGCTGGAGGTTAGGAAGAAATTCTACACAGAAAGAGTGATTGCCCATTGTAATGGGCTGCCCCAGGAGGTGGTGGTGTCACTATCATTGGAGGTGTTTAGGAGGAGACTTGATAGGATGCTTGGTTGCATGATTTAGTTGATTAGGTGGTGTTGGATTATAGGTTGGAGACGATGATCTTGAAGGTCTCTTCCAACCTGGTTTATTCTATTCTAATACATAAATACAGCTGCCAATGAAAACAACCATTCTCATCTATGCTCTGCTGATGTCTATTGCAAGAGAAAAAAATTTCCAAAAGGTGATGTTGAGCTGTGTCATCAGCTGTTCAAAGGAGGTTTTGTTTCCAGCATGTTAAAAAAAAAAAGAGTCTCATTTGATAGTTTGATGAGCAGAACAATGGATATTTCTTTCTTTTATATTTGTCCATCTATCTGCACCTTCTACTCCATCTAAAGAGACCAAAAACTGTGAAAGGAAAATGACTGGTGTTATCATGTCTTAGCATGAAAAATAGTGAAACCATTACAGATCTCATGCAGACAACCATAAAGAATGTAGCAAAACAAATTATTTCCAGTAAATGTTCCAAAATAACTTTTCTTAAAGATTACAGATAAAGATGACAGCAGCATTAGGACAAACACATGCTACTAGGATAGTGAAAAATTAAGAGTTCATCACAAGAAGCCAGCAAAAAGATGAACAAACCATAAAACATATACACACAGGTGAGGCATTCTAAGTGATAGAAGTACAGGGAGAAAAGAAAAGGGAGGATACAGTACTTCTGAAAATATGTCTGAACTATTTGGGATATTTTTGATGTGTTTTTTTTTCTTATTAAGTGGCCCACATAGGTTAATTACACACTAGAATAGAATGCATTACATGGGATTGGGGAACAGTAACTATATGATGTACAGCAACTAAGATTCTTTTAACAACACACCTAAATCCCCATCCCACCCCAAACCCCATTCTTATAGGATGAGAAGTCAGTTAAATCAAACATTAAGTTGTCAGACAGTTTAGAAATACAAGTTAAAATTATCTTAATCAATTTAATACCCGAGAGTAAAGAGTGCTAAAGAAAGCAGAGGTTAAATTCTTCTTTAAAAGGGTGGTAAAGACACAAACATATGATTAGAAGTTAGATAAAGATCTAACAGTCATCTCACGTGCAGGGAAAGAAATCCAGTGACTCCAGAACTACTCTGGATTTGCATTAATGAAGCTTAGATTAGAATCCATCCTTTAGCATAGTAGCTGTTTAAGCATAAATCTACCTAAACATAAAAATATTTCTCTTCAGGAAACCACATAGCAGTCCTTAAAACCATGAGTATGTTTTTAAAGTTCTGAGCAGGATATGAGCAACACTGCTTCCTGTAGCACTTTGCCATGTCAGTCTGCTCTGCAAAGTTACTGTAAAAATGCCATTATGTACTTTAGATCAAATGTAACAAATTTACAAAGACTAGAAAAATATTTTTTCTCCAAACCACCAACTCCAAAAACTCACCCCAATGCCTAACTCCTCCTCCTGCAATTCCTCATTACTGATGAAAGTCCCACAGACCAAGACAGCCAATAAAGCTTCAATATATTGCTATTGTTCCCTCTGGGTTTACACAGGTGAAAAAGATCCACAATAAAAATAGAGGTGCTTGAGGAACCCAATCTAGGTACCACCTCTCCCTCATCCCATTAGCTTGCATTCCAAACTACTTCAGTCACTGAGAAACAATTGTTTTACTTGCCAGCTGGAGTAGAAAACTAGACTGATTTTCCAAAGTGGATTTTGGTATATTTTGGTGACACTGAAATTAAGTAAAGCTAGATAGAGGTGAAGATATTTTTTGTTGCTAGCAAATCATGTGTTTCTACATTAACCCACATGAAGCAATATTTCTGGACCTATCTTCATTTATTTCTGAGGTACATGAACTGTCCTGTGATAAAATTTTCTTGAGAAGTACATTTTATAACACAAAGAGAACTTCTTCCAGAGCACCTGGGGGAAAAGAAAGCCTCCCTTAATTCTAAATAAAAGGTCGTCCAGTAATGATGCTATTTGAGGGCAGTACATTAGGAATGCAATTTGACTTATAGCTTGTGTTAGAAAATGAGGAGTTATGAATCAGAAAATGAACTATAGGGTATAAAAAAAATAATGAAAAGTTTGAAGTGATTGCTGGGTTTACCACAGTTATACTCTGTCTTACACTGTGTAGAATTCCATGGTTTCCTGTAGAGGAAAACTCTTAAAGGGCTAAGTAGTAGTGTCACAGACAATGCCATTTGTTCACATTTATTTTCTTTAACTTCTTTAGTCATTCAGGCTTAACGTCTCAAAAAATAACTCATTACTCCTGCAAAGTACTGTCAATATGATGAATGAGAACAGAAAGATGAGAGCAGGGAAAACTAGTAAGCAAGTACATAGCTTACTAGTAACAATGGTTTTATCAGTATAGTAAGAAATTATTTTCATGAGTCAAAAGTTGCTTAAAACTTTCCTGCTAGTCCTGTGACTCTATAATCCTTCTCAGTATGGCAATTAATTTATGGGAAGAGACAGAGAGCCTGTCTGATAACTGTCTGATTAGATCCATCTTCTAGCTTCTCAGTAGTGTGATATTACAGCCAGTGTTGATGAGGGAACTAAATACTTTCAAACACAAGACAGACCTTCAGTCAAATAGGTCTTTACTTGCATAACACAAACATGAACAGCTGAGCAATGAAGCATACAGTATAATTTATGCCAATGTGAATGACACAGCATCAGAGATACAGTTAGAAATGTCAGTAAAAAAACTTTAAATAAGAAAGGAAAAGGTGGCTCTCCAGTTTATGGGTGTAAATATTTCTCAGCTGCCAAACATTGCTGTTTCTCATCCAAAATATTTGGAAATTAGATACAGCAATCAAATGCTAACCACAGATTCCCCAGACTAATTATCCCAAACAATCTGACATCCAAATAGACTATGAATTTCACTGCAACAGCAGCTGATACAGAATTTACCACTAGTTGTTCACTTGCAGACACCAATGTAGGGGCTACTGAAGTATCTAAGGCATATTTAAGATGTGTGGACAGTTGTGTGTCATTACAATAGACAGTTTGATAAGATGTTCATTAATAATGGGCCATCCTTCATTTTATTAAGTCAAGAAGCCAATGTTCCTCAGTGTTTTTGGGAGGCTGATGTTTTTCTTTCATTAAACAATGCATGCTGGTTCAAAGCTCTAAATAGATGGTAACTGACCTAAAGCTACAGGACAAGGTTAATGCAAGCAGAATTTTATATTCTTGCCAAGTATAAATATTTTTATTCTTGGGGTTGACTTTGTACAGAATGCTGGTCCTATAATAAATTCAATTTGGGGACATAACTATTTGAATAAAATCCAAATCTACTGTTTTCATTGGAAGATTCTAATGAGACCAGTCATCTAAATGAATGTGATTCAGAAGTAAGACCCAGAAAAAACATTACTTTTGGTTAAAAGCCATGTCATCACTGAGAGTTCCAACCAAATCAACCAAAAACTAGTTGAAAGATGCCTTACACTATCCAGTGAACTGAAAAATATCAAAATAATCAGCTACACCATAATGCCTAGAACATTGACAGTGGTTTCTGTGATCTACAGTAACATCCATCAGCTCACATGTAGGCAAGCAAAAAGTTCTGGTAAGTGTCACTGGCATTATTTTTGCAACAGCCATTAATAAAACCTCAAACAGGGAACCAAATAGTCACCTACTGAATGGTCTATTTGACTCCAGTGGAAATTGGGCCTGAGTAAAGACTGCAGGAAGAAACACATGATGTTACAGAGAAGGGAATGAGCAGACAAAACAAAGGAAAATTTCAAACATTGGCAGAGAATTTTTGACGTGTAAGAGGGAACTGGAAGTTCCCTCAAGTGTTTATAACTTTGAAATGTTATCCCTTAAGCAAACAACAATGACCTAGATAGGACTCCAAACATGACACACATTAATACTGGAGAAGTTTAGAAGCTCACTATCCATGTCAGATGGAGAAGTGATGTTCATTTGACAACTTCTGTGAAGATCTTATGTCAAGATCTTTCTCATGTGACAAAGAATGGATGCTTTCCAAGGCGCCAGATTCCTGAGTAATTCTGTTCATCAGAAACCACTAGCAGAACTTGGTACTATTTTTATATTACCTCCAGCCTCACACACCTTTTACATATACTTGGAGATTTAAATATTAGCATTGCTCTTCTGGGAGCCTTAAAAACTGACAAGAATTTCTCAAACATGAAAAAAGTGAGTAGTGGGGAACTGGCAGTGAAAAAGATTCCTTGTCTGTTTTGCTCATCTAGTCTTCTAAGTTCTCAATGTCATTTAATTGATTGTTTCAGTTGAACAGAGTAAGACCCACTCACAAATGAATGGAAGCAATCTGCAATATTACTTGTTGGAGCCAAACTGTTCACTATGTAAACCTCACAGTTCAATTTTTAACTGTAACTGTCTCTTATTCAAAATTTGGTCTGTTTATGGTTTACAAAGTAATTTGAGTTTTGAAGAATCTGAAATTAAAGTTACTCATAATATTTCGGAACGACTTAGTTAATTCTCTACATGAAGAAATTGATGCATTACAGGTTTTAACCAAAACCAAAAGAAACTTAAATTCCCTCTAGTAAGGTGTTTTGTACAAAAATGGAAGCATTAAGAAGGCCTTAAAATTATGCACAGGGAGCAAAGTATAAAAAAGACCAACCCACAGACAAGCCTGCCTTAAGACACTAGCTGGCATATCTGTCTTTGCTGTAATTCTGTGACGTGTTGTTTCTTGTCTTTCAAGCAGGGGAACCTCTGCGTCTTCCACTGCAGTGGTTTGAATGCTGCCTAAACAAATCTGTAAACCGTGTGAAACAACTCTATTCTCATTAATTATAGCCTGAAGAGGATTATATTTATCTGTTCTAGTGAAAAATATGGACCCAGAGAATATTTAATTTCTAAATTCAATACTGGGTACAAAGGAGTTCTCTTCTAAATCAGTATTTCAAATCAAAGTACATTACTGATGAAGACTCTCCATCATCATCTAGTGACTTTTCAGAGCTTTTCTTCAAAAGCACTCAGTCTTGAACATGAAATTCAGCAATTCACAAGCAGATGAAGTTTAAAGAAGATTTCAACCAGAGGGGGAAAAAAATATTTTCGGGTGGCAAATATAATGTTGTCAACAATACAGCCTTCTGAAATATTGATTTTGATGATGGAATATTTAAATGGAATATTTAATTTAACTTCTTAGTTCAGGCTGTCAGACTGTATTTCATTCTGACTTTTAATTTTGAATTGCATTTTATTAAAATATTGGCATATATAATTTTATGTGATGTTTGAGTGTTCCAAGATAAAAGCATTCTGACATCTCTAAAATAAAGTATTTCTGACTTTTCATGTCATGTTTAATTTTATACCCAATGAGGGAAGGAAAAAAAGTAATTTCAAAACATCACAGCTACCTTCAGGTACCTTCAGCCAGATACATCTACAAAGAATAATTGACTGAATAAGCTTGCTAATTCCTGATGTACAGGCATCCACAGAAGACACATACCACTATCTCTGTGCCCTAGACTGAATCCAAAATCAGGGACCTGGAAATAAATGTATATTCTACTTCTTTACAGTAATGGTTTAAAGTATTATGAAGTATTTGGGTCATTTTGGATCTGTTCTGTGATTAGAGAAGATTTTGGCCTTGAGCACATTTCTCCCACAGCAAAATTTGTTTTAAGAGCATAAAGGAAGAAATAGCCTTGCAGGCAGAACACATTGGGAGCCAACACTTTCAAAGCAGCACATTATGATTTTGTCAGATGAGGAAATTAAGGACCTTCCCTATGCCTTTGTTGAAACCAGTGCCCAGTGTATGTCTTCCAGCCTTCAGTGAAGGCAGCCTTTAACGTGACAACATGACTGTTCCATTTGGGCTCAACAACAGCATTTTCCAGAATACATTTGAATGAGGTGCAGTGATACATGTGGTGACTACCATTTGTCAAGCAACTGAAATTAGGGAGCACAAGAAAGAAAAATGCCACACCAAAAGAACCACAACTTTTCCATTTAACTATTACTTCATAGCCTTATGAAGCAAAGACTCTTCAGGAAGCAAATACTCAGGTAACACTCTCTCATGAGCAGGCTGATAAATGACTGAACTCCTCAATATTGTTGAGAGGCTCCTGCCTGGAAATGTACATCCAGACACTGTTGTAGACTGTTCTCCCAGAAAGGAAACAACTTGGTCCAGTTGCCAACTGAAGTGTGTTTTATGAAAATAAAAATTCTATTTCAGTGCTATCAGCTACAGTATATTAATGGCATTGATGATACTTCCCTTGATCCACAAGTCTGTGAATCACCTTCCTGGGGACACAATGTGTGAGACAGAAGGAGTGTCACTGTCTGCTGAAGGAACTCCCTTAGATTCATGATTAGACAACCAAGCTGTATTAAGGATAAACAAATCATTTCTCCACATTCCTACACTATGCATCTTTCTGTGGATGCTGCTCCTGATTAACATACACGTTCATTTAGCCACAGCTTTGAAAGGAAACTTTTAACAGCATGGCCTAATAAAATGGCTACCTTTTTGATGCAGAGCTCTTTACAAAGCAACAGAACAATGCAAAGGATGAAAACGAAGGAGAAAAAGTAATGACAGTAACAAGTCACAGAGAAGCAACTGGAAAACTACAGACAATTGAAACTGTCTTAACCCAAAGTATATTATTTCCTATTTGCAGGTTCCTTGTGTTAAACTCAGACTGCTGCTGCTCCTTCTTGAGCTCATGCGTTATCATTACGGATAAACCATGTTATTTTCCTTTTACCCCAAACTCTGTAATGTACAAAGAAAGTATTTTCCCCACTTTGCACCATACTGCTGCCTAGACTCTCTCAGACAAGGAGCACACTAAGCATCAATGACATTACCTTGAGCCAACAAGTCTGAAGTGCAGTCAATAGCGGGGATTTGAATAATTTAAAAACCCCTCCCAGTGCCGTTCCATGAACTAGCAGGTGGTGGAAGGCTAGCTGAAGTTTAAGACCCCATGAAGAGTTACTTGGAATAGTTTCCACTTGGTGGCAGCAGTGGTCTAAAATACAATGAAGTTCCATGCTCCAAAACATAAAGTCCCACCTTCTTCAAACTCATCGAACAGACGTCTTCCTTTCATTGCTAACGTACCACACTTAAGTTTGTCTTTTAAACACTAATGAAGTTGGTGTCTTTCTGCTTCTTTACTTCCAAGAAGTAAAAAAAGTCAAAGCAGCTTCCTTTTTCAGCAAGCTTGGTATAATAATAATTTTTAAAAAGAAAGAATGTCGCCTTCTGTGGTGGGTTACCCCAGATGGATGTCAGGTGCTCACTGAAGCTGCTCTATCACTCCCTTCCTCAGCAGGACAGGGGAGAGAAAACAAAAAAAGGCTCATGAGTTGAGCTAAGAAGAGATTGTTCACCAGTTACTGTCATGGGCAAAACAGACAACTCAGGAAAAATTACTTTAATGTATTACCAATCAAATCAGAGTAGGATAGTGAGAAATCAAGTCAAATTTTTAAAACACATTCCCCCACCTTTCCTTTCTTCCTGCACTTAACTTTTCTCTCAATTTCTCTACCCCCTCACACCCAGCAGTACAGGCATGGATAATGAGAGCTGCCAACAGTTCAAACTTACTTTCTGCTGCTCCTTCTTCCTCAGAGGAACAACTCATAGTCTTCTCCTGCTCCATTATAGGATCCTTCCCATGAGAGAGAGTTCTCCATTAACCTCTCCAATGCAAATTCTTCCCACAGGCTACAGTTTATCACAAATTGTTTCAACAAAGGTTCCTTCCGCAGAGTGCTTCCTTCAGGAGTAGACTTCTCCAGCACGAGTCTGCTGGGGCTTCACAAGTCTTGCCAGCTAACCTGCTTCAGTGTGAGCTCCTCTCTCCATGGGTCCACAAATACTGCCAGTAGCCTGGTCCAGGATGAGCTTCCCACAGGGTCACAGACTCCTTCAGCCATTCACCTGCTCTGGCATGGGATCCTCCATGGGCAACAAGTGGATATCTGCTCCATCATAAACCTCCATTTGCTACAGGGTGACAGCTTTGCCTCACCATGGTTTCAGCAACAGCTTTGGTGCCTGGAGCACCTTCCCTTCCCACCTTCTCTGACCTTGGTGTCTGCAAAGTTAGCTGTTTCATGTATTCCCACTCCTCTCACCAGCTGAAACTACTGTTACACAGTACCTTTTGCCTTTTCTTAAATTTGTTTTCACAGAGGCACTGTCAGCATCCCTGCCTTGGTCAGTGGCACGTCCATGTTAGAGTCAGCTAGTGCTGGCTCTGCCAGACACAGGTGAAGCTTGAGCAGATGCCTACAGAAGCCACCCCTCTACCAAAACCTTACCACAGACCCAACATATCATATCACAGTGTTCAGTGGAATAGCATTCTTCCCAGAGAAGAGACACTAACATTGGGCTGTATCACCATGTGGCTTTTGATGCCAGCTTCTGGATGAGCAATGTTACAGCCCATATTCTTGTCCCTAATGCAAACACTGGGTATAAAAATCAAAACCATTCCATGACAGCTATAACAGTTCTCCATAGCACTCTACGATCCCTCCAAAATAGTCATAATTTTAACAGAAATTTGCACACCTGCAGACTAGCGCAGCACCTTTTCTCCTCGCTCAAAAGACAAAAAGACAACAAGAAGACAACACTATTCCACGCACACAGCCTATGTGCAAGTAACCTACTTTTCTCATTGCTGTTCCCTCCACTTTATTAGAGACTCCTTGAAATTTAGTTGTACTGCTGAAAATTACATATAGAAAGTATACTACTCTCTCTGCTTCTTTTAACTGTTTCCTTTGCAGGTGAGCTGGCTCTAGGAATTTTCTGCCCTAAGTAAACTAGAAAGTGAGTATCATACCGAACTCAGCTCCTTGCACACTAGAGTCACTGAACATTTCTCTGCTCTGGACAACACATGCTCTGAATGCACACCAGTGTTATGTGTCCTTTGGATGAAAAAAAAAAAAAAATACATGGTGCTTGCAAGAACCTCTGGTGACTCACACCACAGAGATCACCTATGGTCTTCCAGTCACAAGATAGGATGAGGAAGGGGCAATAACTTATTAAAGCAGGAAATTATTGATATTTGGCTATCAGATTAAAAAAACCTGCAAGAGCACTCTCCAATCTTAAGTGACTTGAGGTAATGAAACTGCACAAGTAAGGTTTCACACAGACTTGAAGTATCAGCAGAGGGGGACGGCTGGAGGAACGGCACTTAATGCAGTCAGAGTTGGGCAACTGCATGTTCCTACATTTGTCACCCTTGCACTTTTTGTTCCCTTGGACACCTTCCACCTGCTCTGTCAAACGTGATCCTTGTATTTTTCACTTTGTTTAAGTCATCTTGATCCTCTGATTAACAAAGTCGGATACCTCAAACTGAAACTCATTGGTCCTGAAAACATGAGGACCTACAGACTGACCTGAAGAATAAGGCTTTTTGGCCTGGTAACTGCTGGCAATTTGGGGATAAATACAGAGGTGGGGGCAACAACATCTAAACACCAGAAGGTGGCTACAAATGAGCACAGCTACATACACATGCAAGTGGAATAAACCACTGATGAAGGAGCAGTGTTTTTCTATGCACCTGTGAAGACCTCCAGACCAACCAGAATTACATCATGTCCTGAAATTGCTGCAACAGCTGCTGTGAAGTTACTAACAGTTTTCTCAAGTGGAACTTTTCCCCAATTTGTAACACAAGAACATCTCTATTCTCAGTTACATCCTTGCATTTAATTTGCCTACAGAAGGGCTTTTGTTTGTTTGGGTTTGTTTCTTTAACATGTGCAAATCCAGCAAAAAGTTCAGTTGCACTGATTACTTTTCAGGTCAAGGGTGGAGAAGAGGAGATCTTTAAAAATTTTAGTAAGTAGTTTAAAGCTCATTTTCCCTTTCCCCTTCACACTGGTTTGTTTGAAAAGGCAAAATCCATTTGTTACCCCCCAATTTATCATCAAAACCAGCCTGACATTAATTGCATTCCGTTATTGCAAGCAGAGGTCATATGTGCTTTTCTTAATAGAGTTTGCAGCTCTTATTTTTATAGATATTCTGTGTGGGCTAAATAAGATTAAGAAAGCTAAGGTCAAAGCCCAGTCATTTCAAAGGAATAATGGGAAATATTTACAAGACATCAGGTGAAAACAGTCTATAAGAGGAAACAAGTCTTTTCTTCTGAGATTTCACCAACTGAAGCCTAAATTGGGGAAGAAATCCCAAAGGAAGACGCATTCCACTTGGTAAATCAATACTGCTCAGAGATTCAACTGATTTGATCCTGAATTTTAAGTGGGTGATAGCATCTCATACTCCAGAAAGCATCCCAACAAATATTAAGAATTTATTTCCATACAGCACTGCTGGGACTTTCCTTCTCTCATGCTTTGCAACAAAGCAATCAGATATCCTGGTCAGGAGCTGCCATTTTTAGGTCACTCCAGCTGTTTGTCACTAACCCATACCTGCCCTCACAGATGTCTTCTCAGGCCTGCTGACATAATTGGTCATGAAACCACTTCCTAAACCACTTCAAACAAAATTATTTGCCTGGATTAAACAATTCTTTTGTCTAACCTGACTGATTTTAACCACATTAAATTACAAGGGGAGTTATGCAAATTGACCAGAGAGAAGGATCTCTACAGAAAGCAGTCAGGGACAAGGATGAGTATCTGTTGTGAATATGCCCTCAGAAATGAGCAGCAGATATATCAATGAAAATATATGTTAAGTTTATTTTATATATATATACAAACTCTGTAACGGGGTATTTACAGTCACCCTTCACAGGTATTGATATTCAGTTAGTGAAACTATCTTTACAGAATGTTTGTGTATGGGCACTTAAATCAAATGATTCACAGAACTTAGAATCGAAAGGGATTCAGAAAGCAGTGGGGGAGGGGTTGGTCAGTGACTGGCAACCCTCCACCCGGAGCAATCTAAACGCTACTCTAACTGAAAACTCTATAAAGCAAGGCTTGACTTACAAGCTGAGAACTTCATGAAGTCTCCCCTTAATAATGTTTATAGTCCAGAGAACGTGGCACGGATGTGCCGTAAGACAGAGACAGGAAATGGCACCAGCCGCGTGGCTGCTGCTCCTCCCAGGACACAAAGGTTCCCCGCTCAAGGTGGGGCTGTGGCAGGTCAGCAACGCTGGTTCACACAGGCTACTGGGTTTTCTCCTGCAGCGATGGATCGTGCAGTGGTTGATCCCACAGGGTACTGTCCACACCACTGCACTCAGCTGGGTGGCAAAGGACTGTGAGGCCTCTTGGGGCACTGGATTGAGTCCTGGGCAAGGTGGACCACAGCAGCACTGGCACGCACACACACAGAGGCTCCAACACGATGTGGGGGGGCTCATTTACCAAACGACCCCTATTTACCATTTGCCCCAGTCAATACTGGTCCAATGAGCATCTGTTGCTAACACAAAGATTAACCAATGGACTAACACCTACCAAATACGGCATAAGTATATGCTATACCCAGGGAAACAAACATATAGCCTGGGCCTTGCGTACCACAGGGGTGAGACCACGCCCAGGCAGGCTGTTTACCTGGACTCAGTGGCGCCAGGATCCCCCCCTGCTGCCTCTAGAAAGGAGGGGAGAACAAAGGAGGGTTAACACTCAGAGAAGTATGTTCTAGAAATGTTTGGGGCACAATCCTGACCATAAGCATCATTCACTACAGTATCACAGCAATCTGTCAATCTAGTACACCTAAATTTATAAGAGGGTTGGTCAAATCCTGATCCTGCTGTACCAATATCTACATTTACTACCATAAAGCAATCAAACACTATTTTGTAAAAAAATAATTCCTAACATCTTTAAAAATGTTTTCTTGCTCTTAGTGTGGTCATATGTTACCCAGGGCTAAGGTCAGGGTGTTTGTTTTTAAGCTGAATCTATTAACCCAGCTCAAGTGGCCCTGCTGCTGAACAGGAAGCTACTGTGAAGTGGTACTGAACTACAGGTACAGAGGAATAAGCAACACAGGGAAGAAAATGGAATAAACTACGCTACACATAGGCCTTTTATGAGATACATTTAGGCATCATGGTGTTGGCCCATATATATGTGTCTATCCTGGAGAGGACAAGACTGATAGGGGACCTTCTCAATGCTTATAAAAAGGGTGGGTGTCAAGAGGTCTCCTGTCAGTGATGCCCAGTGATAAGACAAAGGGCAGTAGGCACAAACTAGAACAAAGGAAGTTTCATTTAAATTTAAAGGATAAAATTCTTTCCTTTGAGAATGACTGAACCTTGGAACAGGCTGTCCAGAGAGTCTCTAGAGTCTCCATCTATAGAGAATTTCATGACATGCTTGGATATGTTTCTGTGCAACCTGCTCTAAGTGAACCTGTTTTAGTAAAGGGTTTGGACTAGACAAACCTCCAGATGTCACAGGACCCCAGGAAGTTAGTGGTTGGAAGAGACCTCTAGAGATCATCAAGTCCAACTCCCCTGCCAGAGCAGGGCCGTATAATCTAGTGCAGGTTGCACAGGAATGCATCCAGATGACTCTTGAAAGTCTCCAGAGAAGGAGACTCCACAACCTCTCTGGGGAGCCTGTTCCAGTGTTCCATGACCCTTACAGTAAAGAAGTTCTTCATGATGAGATGGAACTTCCTGTGCTGTAGTTTACATCCATCAATCACAGGGCACAAGTGAGAAGAAGCTGTCCCTTCCCTCTTGACACCCAGCCCTCATATATTGTGCTGGGTGGTCCTCTTGGCCACAAGGGCACATTGCTGTCCCATGGATAACTTTTTGCCCACCAGGATGCCCAGGCCCTTCTCCATGGGCCTGCTCTCCAGCAGATCACCTCCCAGCCTGTTCTGGTGCAAGTATTCCTTCCCAGATGTAGGACTCTGCAATTATCCTTGTTAAACCTCATGAGGCTACTCTTTGCCCAGCTCTCCAGTCTTTCCAACCCCTACTATTCTGTGATTTTCTTGGGTAACACACACAGCTGGATAAGAGCTACTCTACAAGAAAACCTTTGTAAAAAGCATTTGTCCTGAGCATCTCCAGGCTATCTGCACCCCAAAAGTCAATTGATACACCCACCATGGTCTGCAAGATCACAATGAAATAAAGATCGCATTGTTACTTTTGCCACCCTGCAAATGCCAAACAGTAGCAGTAGCTATGTTGCAGATACCTGCAAAAGATACCAAGCTTACAACACAAACAGTCATTAATCAGTGCTAAATTTCAGTGACTGCAAAAGCTGAGCTTAATTTAAATTTGCTCACTAACCTGTAGATGGTTAGGTCTATCCAACTTACTTTGCTACCTTAGGGTCCTCCTGAACTTTCATCACAGTTCTCTATTAAAACATGTTATCGAATCTTCATCATCCTCCCTTAAGTAACATTATAGGGATGGGAAGAGAAAAACAAGAACAAATTAAAGCTAAATCCAGATCTTGGTCTGCATGTACAGAGAGGAAGAAAGAAAAGAAAATATCTAACCAGATAGTTGTACAGCTAGAGAGCCAGTAAGTGACCCCCACTGTACAGGTAGATACCCTTACAGCCAGATAGCCATAGGGATGGATAGCCAGCAAGCAAGCCCCCTGTACCACTAGGGAACCATACAGCAAGCCCCCTGTACCACTAGGTAGCTGTTCTGCTAGACACTGATGGATGAGGAGCAGACAGTGTGCACTTGCAGCCCAGAAGGTCAGTCACATCCTGGGCTGCATGAAAAGATGCATTGCCAGCAGATCCAGAGAAGTGATTCTGCCACTTTGCTCTGGTGAGACCTCACCCTATGTACTGTATCCAGGTCTGGAGCCCTCATTATAGGGAGGACATGGACCTGATGGAGCAGATCTAGAGAAGGGCCAAGAAAATTGAGGGGGCTGTAGCACCTCTGCTATGAAGACAGGCTGAGGGAGCTGTTCAGCCTTGAGAAGTGGAGCCTCCAGGAAGACCTAATAGCAGCCTTTCAGTACCTGAAGGGGACCTACATGAAGGCTGGAGAGAGACTGTTTACAAACACCTGTGGTGATAGGACAGGGTGCAATGGCTTTAAACTGGAGAAGAACAGATTTAGACTGGATGTTCAGAACAGGTTCTTTACTACAAAGGGTGGTGTAACACTGGAACGGGTTGCCCAGGGACGTGGCTGGGGACGTATCACCAGAGATATTCAAGGTGAGGCTCAACAGGGGTCTGGTCAATCCAGTCAGTTGAGGATGTCCCTGCTGACTGCAAGGGAAGTTGGACTGGATGAACTTTGGAGGTCCCTTCTGTGGTAGGTTGAGAGAGGGCCTAGCTCTCCCTCCCCCACAGAGTAAGAAACCACAGCTAAACTCAGTCTGAGAAGCAGACTATATTTACAAGCATATATATAGAAAGCAGGTTATATATAACACAATATATACAAGTATTTACAATATATATACAGAAATATACAGCAAAGAAAAATAACACAACAAAATTCCCTCCTCGAGAGGAGGATTTCCCTCCCTGTAACCCCCTCTCTCCCCCCCCACCTCCCTTTTTTCCAAAAAAGGAATTAGAGAGAGAAAGAAAGGCAGTTAGTAAGGAAAGGAGATGTTATAAGGCTTCAAAAGCACATGCAGAATTAGTTTTGCTTATCTCAAGGTCAGCTCCGCTTAGTTTGCTGAGAAGCAGGCAGGCAGAACAGGCTGAAACCCAAACTGAGAAAAATTCCAACTGCTCTAAAACTTAAAGTTGCATTCTGCCCATCCACCAATGAAATTCATTTAGAATATCATGTTTTCATTTTGATACAAAAACATTCAGCCAGAGTGTTCCCAACACTGTCTCTCTCTTAAAGGCACAGCCTCAAATGGTCACATCTTCCAAACCAGACCATTGTATGAATAGGATACAGAGAGATAAATGATACTTCTGCAAGAAAAGCAAACTGCAAAGATAAAGCTTGAAGGAAAATTATCTGATTAATTTTAAAGCAGGAAATATTTATCTTCTGATAGTTCTACAATAGTAGCTTTTCCCATGTTGTCCAGGATGACTAATATACTACAGATACTGTATTTTTTTTCTGATGGATACAAACTTAGTACAGTGAGAGCTACTAATCATAACATCCGTGAAGAGCTGCATACTGATAAGCTTTGATATGGCCTTGTTCAGAAGCTCAGGCAAATGTAGTTTGCTCATTTAAAAAAAAAACTCTCTAATGATTTCATATGGAAATCTTATGCACAAACTAGTTTTTTTTACAAGCTGAAATTTTACCAATATACTTGCTGACACATTTGGTTTCATGTCACAAAAGTCAATCAGAATCAGAACAAAAAAACTCGGATATATGTAGAAATTACAGTTGTATTACATGATGTTTGCTATCTGTGTCTGTGGTGAAATCTTCCTAAGCAGGGCTACATTTTTCATCACAGACTCATACAGTCTTTCAGGAGAAAGAGCCCTTGCCTTCTAGCACTATGATTACGTTATCTGGCTACAAAGTAAAAACACACACACACACACACACCAACAACAAAAAAATGATGACATCCACATGAGATGCTTGACTACTTTCACCAAATTCATAAAAACCCAGTTCCATGAACTTTGAACGGCATCACTGTAATTTCCACACCGATCTAGCAAGATCATCTATATTGATTCTGTACAATGGCACAGAAAAGGACACTAAAGTCTCCTGAAAACAAGTCCCTAATTTTTTTCATTCACAAACTAGTTTTGAAACAGATAATAAACTATATCCCCTTTAGAAATCCAAGATAATATCTGTTTCCCATGGACATTCCACTGCTAAGACATTAAATTCTTATTTAGCAGAGGTATGCCCTACTAAACACCCAAACAAATCAAAACCTCTTTCCAAAGGTCCTACCAAGATATGACAGGAATCAGACAAAAAAGCCTTAGGCCAGCACACAAATGCCAACAATGAGTTAAAATACTTGTCAGATTTTACAATCTAACATTGCAAGAATTCATAAAAATATATTAAAAGTTACCATGCAATTTGTCAGGATCATTTTATGTTCAACTCTGCTTTTTCCTCATGAAAGACTCTGCCATTATTGTTCTAATATTTTTTTTTCTAGTATTATCAGAAATTAATACGGCTTATCAGAGCAGCTTTAATGTGACGATTCTGCACTAAGATAATATCCCATGTATAATAATTTACATTAAATCTTTTTGCTAAACACATATTGTTCCCATCAGTGAACAAACAGCCTATCCAAACATCCAGATAATTTGTTTTAACAACATGTTACTGTTCTTGGGTAATGCAACAAAGCAGGCAATCACAGATGAGTGAGCAATATGCCAATAAAATGGAAAGAAATAAATTAGTATCATGGTAACACATGTGTCTTCACAATTAATAAATTCCACTCCATCAGTCTGTGATTTAATTATGCATTATGTATAGGTCTACCATGAATCATTCATGTATTCTGTTAACTAAATGGTTAGATACAAAGCTTTATGAGAAGAATACTTATATTTTCATGTAAGTGTTCATGAAGAGTAGGACACAAAATGATCCTAAATTAATTTCTCATTCCTAGGGGATATTATTCTGGGGGATAAGGATTTTCTTTGGTTAGATTTTTTTTTTTAATTTTTTTTTTTCTAAGTTACTGTGTTTGGTGTTGCTTGAGTGTTTGGGTTGAGGGGAAGTGTGCTTTTTCAAACTAAAAGGATAACATTTGGGGCAGAAGAAACAGCTTTCCAGCACACTGACTGTAATGAAGTGAATTTTTACTGGAATAGGCCACAGCTACAGGTACTGTATAATTACTAAACATACTCCTTTTCAGGAAATCCAGCTCTGTCCATTGCCTACCACCAGAAACCTAAATGAGCTTGTGCAAAGCAAGATCTGTCCCTGTGGTCTCCTCATTCCCCTCACACTGCCAAGAACCATCTACATCAAAACTTGCAGTCTTCTTTTGGACTGACAGGACTACAGATTAAGACATAATGCTTCCTACAGAGAAGGCAGGCAGATACAACATGAGCAGTACACTATGCGGTATGTCAAGACTGCACGACCTGTATCTAGTCTTTTAAGAATAATACTCAGTCATTCTCTGCTCAGAGGAATTATTCACTCCCTTACACTCAGGCCTAATGAAGAGGAGACATCCTTTCACAGCATCTGATTTAAAATACTCTTGGCATCAGTGATCTTTAACTTTAGGTAGTTATAGATGAAACTCAGCTAGCAACAAAAACTGAAACAAGGAGACATGAATATTTAGAGTTTACAGCCTGTCACTAAGATAAAAGGTACCTGAAAAGACAGCACAATTCAACAGTATCAGACATTCTAAGAGGCAAGAAATCCTTGCAAAGACAAAATAGGAGCATCATTTAAGGCAGATTTCAATTCTAGTCTGTTAACCTAAACCATCAGAACAATTATATGAAGACCTAAGACAGTCTTGTTTCTTAAACATATCCAAGGTTATGAATATGGCATAGACAGACTTGTGGTATTTCAGTCATATGATAAAGAATTGGATATTCCTAGATGCTTTTTGAAAGTTTATCCAGATTAATTTCCTCATTTCCAGTGAGTTTTTCTGAACCTTACAAGAAAACACTGTGATTCCATCACTCCTTGGCTAAGACTGATAAGAAGTTTTAGAGCCATTTATATTAAACTTAGCACTAAAACATCCCAAGTGGCGTTACTTCTGTTTTTAAGGAGAAACTAAGGACAGATATTGACTGCAGCTAAATCTGGATTTGTTGACCTCTGTTCAGAAATACTAAGAACTTATGGCCAAATGCATTCTGACCTGAGTAGCAAATCCTAGAATGGCAGCGGTTGGAAGGGATCTCTGGAAGTCATTTAGAGCAACCTTCCCGCTTCACTTAGAGCAGGTTGCCCAGGAACACAGCCAGGAAGCTTTTTTTAAAGTCTCCAGAGAAGGAGACTCCAACAGCCTCTCTGGGCACACTGTTCCAGTGCTCAGCTATTCCCAAAGTAAAGAACTTCCTCCTTAAGTTCAAGTGAAACCTCCTATGTTCTAGTTTGCGCCTGCTGCCCTTTGTCTTATGTCTGGCCACCACTGAAAAGAGCCCAGCCCTGTCCTCAGGATCTCCACTCTTTAGATACTTTAGTGTATTTATAAGATAACCTCTCATTTTTCTCTTTTCCACACTGAAGAGCCACAGGTCTCTCAGCCTCTCATCATACAAGAGATGCTCTGGACCCCTGATCATCTTTGTAGCCCTCCATTGGACTCTCACCAGTGGTTCCATGTCCATCTTGAACTGGGAAGCCCAGAACTGGACACAATACTGCAGGTGTGGCCTCAGCAGGGCAGAGCAGAAGAGGAGAACCTCTCTCTAAGTAGAAATAAATAGTGAGACTGTGCACTCATGCAATTTTAACAGAAACATCCTATTTTAAAAGAACAAATCAGATCTTTATACAGTACATTGGATTTAGCATCAGCAATCTGTAGGATGTTCCAGTACAAATCTCTGCAATCTTTAGGGCTGCAGTACTGCTTGCAAGATAAACACTTTCCCACAAATCTCCAGAGAGGCAGTAGCAAGGAACAACTTCCCCTTCCACCACAGAAGGCGCCTCTCTTTTCTGATATTCCTAAAGCTCCCCAACTTCACATGCAGACTTCTGCTGCTGCCAGGACAGAGAACCTGAACATCCTTCACTCTTCCACTACTGTCCTCATCACTAAGTGTGCTGCCAGCAGGAGGTTGGTGAACTTGCTGCAACTACAGACAGCCAACAAGCAAAGGATGGCTTCCGAGCCTACAGAGATGCTACAGAAGACAAAACAAATGAACATTCACCAGTTACTGTTCTTGTGTTTTCCCTCCCAGAGCTAGTTTCAATTGTGTGGTGATTCCTCCAGCTAAAAGGAGTTCTCAGGTAATCATCCCTCATTGCCACCCACAACCTATCAGCACATACTGCTGTGAACACTTCACAAAGCTTTCTGTGCAACACAAGAAAGTGAACATATCAAGAGTATGCATGTTCTCATCTAGAGTATAGACTCTGGCCAATTGCTAGGTTAAAGATCAAGGGGGAAAAAAACTACATGTGTTTGTTGTTTGGTTGTTGTTGGTTTGGTTTTTTGGTGGGTTTTTTTTGTTTGTTTTGGGTTTTTGTTGTTGTTTGTTTTGTTTTTTAAGTTGCAGAGCTGTTCTCAAATGATAGTAATAATGTCAACTGCATAACTGCTGCAAAGAGCCTAGAGGATCAGAAGCAACTTTATACTCCCGTAAAGAAGCAATTACTTTGGGACATGGAATGAAGAATGCAGCTGTTATCAACAGAATACCTGTTTGGGGATTAGGGATTATCTAGTGCTTGGTTCTAGGAAATCCTAAGGTTAAATCCAGTTTCATCTCCTGAGTTTGAGGAATGCAGGCAGCCTTTTTCCTTCAACAGCCTTGTCCTTGAAGGAGCAAAGCCTGAGTTCACCACCAGAAGGTTCCTGCTGGTAATTCTGAAAACACACAAGCCCTCAGAGCCAATTCAGGACTGCAAGTCAAAAGACAAAAAAAAACAAAAAACCCCACCCCAAACCACACCCAGCCCACATGTTTGTGAGGACACATTAACTAGAAAGGGGGACGTGCTGTAGTGATAGCAATTGCAGGGCTCAATTTGTGTCAACAGTGCTCAGAGTGTCAAAAGTTAAGAACTTCTTTAGCTGGCAAGGAAATCCAAAGTTTAGGTCAGTCTGTAGTTACATAAAGTTTTGTTATCTTCAATCTACTTCTCTCTGCTTTTAGTATAGGATAAATAAATCCATGTGTTTTCAGCAATCTATTTCTGCCACCACTTTTTAAAATAGATCGTCGAGTCCTTTCCAAACTATAATAGGGGTCACATCTACCTAGGCCTGCAGGAGAGACAATGTCCCTACCAGAGACGTTGAGTACTTCATCATCACATCATAGGCTGCAGTTTTCACCCTGTTTTTTTTTAACAGCTCTAAGGACAGAAATGGAACAGGAAAAGATAGGTTTCCCCCAAAAGAAATAGAGCATCCAGACCACATACATATTGAAGCCAATAAGACCAGCTGCAGCTGGGGAACATTCAACTATTTTCAACCAGCTCCTGTTGTGCTGTTGAAGAGGCAATGAACTTTATGACAATTTTACAGGATGCAACAGAAAATCCTGTTTGGTTCTATAGACAATGGAAAATCCTGACAGAGCAGAAGAAACAGAATGAACTGCCCCTTGCAAAGTCAACCAGCTTTCTTCATGCTCCAATAGCTGTCATGGATGCTAACTTACCCTTCAGCTCTATGTACTATATTGAATCCTGGATAAAGAGAGAGATGGAAGGGGGGCAGCACTGAATTTAAGAACATTTTATGCCTATATTGTCATTGTTTTAATTTTGCGCTCTCTTCATCACCACTTCTGTATAACAAATCATTTCAGGTTGTTTTAATAGTGTGGCAATTATCATTTATTATTATGCCAACCCACAGCTGAAAGCTGCAGTCCAAGTTTATTGCCAGAGGGGATGCTGTACTTTGTGAAGTGTAAAAAATTTATAATGCATGCTGGCATACAAGTGTCAAGGGAGAGTATCAGAAAGGAGATATATAGATTCTTTTGGGCAGTGGGGTCAGGTAGAAGTGGACAGACCAACTAATAAAGGCTTTCCACTTCTGAATCCATGAAGCTCCGTGTGGTTTTTTGAACACTGCCATTCTGCAGCCCATATACAAGAGCATGTGATTTCCATCTCCTGTTTTAAGGTGTTGACATATTTAGCTTTAGTTATGATGGGTAAAGAATGAGACAAAACCTTTTCAGATGCTGAAGTATATTCTCAGCAGTCTCTAGATTCAGGCATAAGGAAAACAGCAACACCTGGGTAGAAGCTGAAAACCTGGTCAAAGTGCCTAAGTGTGCACAAGGCAAAGCTCTTAACATGACCCTAAAAAATTTCTCTCTCATTATTGAGAAAGAATAAATGTAGTTTCTGGCCAGCAGCTACAGGAACTTACGAAATTCATCTTTAAATGAAGATATACCAGACATACTCCACAGAAAATGATTTATGTCACTTACTCTGGGGACTAAAAGTTGCCTTCAGTGAGGTCATGCTCTATACTAGATCATGGTGCAGTTTCAGCCTTATCCAAAAATTTAAATAAAATGTTTTAATACATAGACATTTCTAAACAGCTTTGGATAATTTCTCTTCTTTACACTGGAGCAAAGGAATTTTAATTTTTTTTTTTTTTCCTAGAGCAGTTGAAAGACTCAGTAGATAAATCCTAGGGAAAATGTCTGTAGTTGTACCAGTTCAGAAGCATGGGATCTAGAGCTTTCTGGGATGCCTTGAAGCATAAGACTGATGTGTCTGAGCTTATTAAAGAAGTGAAAATGGAGAAGAGGCTTGACAGTTTTCTGGCTGGCCCCAGCCTATGTGTATTATGCCAAGTCTGTTCTAGAAAATCACTTTAGTAAAAGGCTTCTTTATGTTTCTGAACTAGTTTGGTTTCATGAAATATTGAAGACCAGCCTTCAAAAGGGAACATGTCAGTATGAACATTCCTCTCCCATACAGAAACATCCCACAGTTAAGTGACATAACATTCATGTCACATTCTTACCCTATTCCTTTCCCATGACTGCCTGCTGCCTGGGCATTTGGATTAGTCACAGTCTGGTTTTGAGGGTCCATTGTTTCTTGGACCCTTGCATAACACAGAAGAGAAGTGGACACAGAGTAGGCCAAGTTTTCCAGCAAGAGTAAATTGTTTCAGCTGATGAGAACTATAAAATCTGAGACACTTCATTTGTCCTGAAACATGTTGGGAGACCAAGCAACACGCTAGCAGATGAAATTTAACTTGCATGAATTTCAACTAATGCATGCTGGCAAAACAGTCTTAACTTCCCATGTATGCTGATGAGTTGTAAATAAGGAGGCATCTCAGAGGAATAAAGGCAGATGAGTCAACGAGTCAACCTAAAAATCACAGTAAAGTTGCCTGCCCTATTCCTAGCCCAGAAAAGTCACTAGACAGCTTCACTCTTTCTTGGTTCTGTTCAACAAAGCTTAGAAACTATCCACAGATAAGAGCCTTCAAAATCAAACTCTCGTCTGAAATACTTAGCTCAATCTTTCCTCTGGAAACATCAGGAAGAAACCAAGAGAGTTGAAAGATCTATGAAGAAGAGGCTGCACAGGAACTAGAAGCATTATTTTTGCCTGTTATAGACCAGTTTGTGCTCCCTGCCACCCCACTAGAATACTTACAGAGGCTCAAACACTATCCTTTACTCCCACTGCATTTTTCATGCAATGATTGAAAAACAGTCACCTCCTTGACAAAGGCTGTTATCACAAACACTGCTTCTTTTTAGCAACACAGACATTCTTGTTACTGCTAAAGAGTAAGGAAGAGATGACTCTCCACTCATGCTTGCCAAAGTAGCAGCCAACAAAACATTTAGTGAAAAACTGAGGGGAAAAAAGTCCACACACAACTAGATATAGCTTAGTGTTTCCCAAACCACATCATACATCGAAGGCTGGAAAAGGATAATGATGAAGTACTAAAGGCACACTGTACCATGAAGCAAGAGAACAAAAAGGGAAATTCAAGCAGTAAAGTCTACGTGGGAGGGTCATGAAGCAAAATATCATGTGGAGCACTGGTCAAGGAACAACAGAAGGCATGTTTGCTACTCAGACACACTGTCCACACATCAGGACCTCGCTTTTCCTCTGTCTCCCTACTTTCCATTTATCTGTTCGTGTTCTCTCCTCTTCAGTTAAAAATTCTGTTATTGTGTGTTTATATAGCATATACAAGAGACCCCAATCACCCACAAACTTTGTCCAGCAGTTGCTGAAGGGAGGCATCAAGCACCTCACTCATTCAACAGTTTAACACTTCCACAAGTGTCACATCCATGACAGAGTTTCAGAGAGAATAGGAAGAAAGGTCAACCTCTGTTCTTTGTGAGCAGCTGTTTCAAGTTACTCTGCAAAGCTCTTCTAAGCTAAGCAACTTACAGCAGGAAAGATTCACTAATGAAATTAATGACTGATAATGCAATGAAGATTACACTGATGCATTCTGTTAAAAGTAGAGCAAAATACAGGACTAGAAGTAAATTTCAAAGGCTTAATTAAACTGGGAATTACAGACTTCCAGTGTATTAAGAAATTTAAATCTATTTAAAATAATTCAGAATATGGTACACAGATGATTGATCATTTTAAAAGGACAGTTTCCACAAAGCAACATTCCTACAAGCCACATCATCACACAAAAAGTGGAAGCCAGAATCTTCTTGCTGTTAGAGGTCACTAGCACCCACTACATCTAGAAGTGGCTGTCAGTTTTATAATTAATCTGTGCTGATAGATCCATTAATTGCAGCAGATCACAGTGCTCAAGCAATGTAGGTCACAATGCTCTAACAATACCAATACAAAGCAGTCAATGCTTCAAATGACCTCAATGGCACAACCATTTCTTTTGGAGAAAAGGCCTCCACAAAGTGAAATCCTTGCACCTTTCTTCCTCTCTTTTCATTGCAGTCTGCTATCATAAGGAAAGACCAAGCTGAGGGCAGATGTGGGAAAAAGTCATTTGCTATGCTGGTAAATGTTAGAGGCAAACGCTGTACTGTCAGTTGCAATTGGATCTTACAAACTGCTTCATTGGAAATTTTATGTATAGCAATAAGATTTCCTGCCGCACTAAAAATAAATCTGTCCATCCAATTAGCAGCAAATTATCAACTGTTAGCAGCTTCATTAGTGAACAGTAAGTCTTTCCTACCCTATAGGAAGAAAGGAAGCTAGAAAAATTCTACCCCTGGCTGACTTCAGTGCAGTTACAGGACAGTTGTTTTCAATTCATGACACAATGTGCTCACATTGAATTCCCTGGTCAGCATGTTGGAGTGGCTTTAGAGGTAACAAAATTATGGAAACCTGTGATGTTAAAAAAAAGTTCTGCAAGGAGTAGTCCTACATGGCTTCTCTCTGGCTGTACTGGTGTGGGTTCCTTGTATCACCCTGCAGACACATTTCTGCATCAACCATAGCCAGCCCGAAAGCACAGCTCCCCTGCAATGCAAGTTGATTCTCCAACTCCCAACATACATCTAGACTACTCTCAGCAGTTCAAAAAATGGAAAGGTTAGCTGGAGCAAGCTCGCAGCTTTAATTCCAAGTGGTTTACCTTCAAGGGCTTTATGAGCAGCTGACCTCTACCGGTTCCTTGGGGAAAGTAGATATTAGTAACTACAAACTAAGCTGAAAGACAGAAAACCACCTTTGCACATGTTTCCAATTTTGCATGCATGTTAAGAGCATTTTGTCATACAGAAGAAGCCTTTCAGTTCTACAAAATGCGGACATGCCAGCCTGCATGTTCTCCATTGCCACCTACTGGCATTCTGTGTGTTAGTCTTACAAATATGCACAGAACAGAAACCAGTTAGCTTCACAAAACCTTTGCTTAAGTGCCCAGGATAAATAACTTTTTAAGTCCTAACTGCAAAAGTGCTGTGCAACAACAAAGAAAGAAAAAGAAAAATAATTAGCCTCAAAGCCACTACTTGATGACAGATCTAAAATATTATAAAATCAGAAACAATATAAAGATGTTCCTATGAGTTGGGAAGGAGGGTTCCTACCAATAATTACCTCATTGAAAAGTCATCCATCTTCCTGCTCTACTGCATTAGAAATTTGAAACTATCAGGATTTAATCTGACTTTGATCTCACTCAGTGATGCACAACACAAAAAGGTAGATCAGAGTACTAGGATAAGACTGCTCCTGCATCTGGAATGCTCCTTGAGATGGGTTTGTTTACCAAATTTCACTTTGGATCTTAAAAGAAACCAGAATTTTCAACCCTAATCACCAGACACAGAAACGGACAAGAGAAATGGGAAAGGTTTACTCCCAGGCAGCCTGGCAAACTTTAGAAATTATCGGGATAGAATGCAGATGGTGTCTAATCACTCAACCACAGGACGTGTCCCAAACTAGAATCTAAGCTATTCTCCCAGCAGAATGACTTCACCAGCAACAGAGCCAGCCTTGTATGACCTCTGGAAGTAACTGCCCTTTGTTAGGCCACAACCTTGCATGATTATCACTACAGACAGCTTTAAGAAGTTAGTAACAGCTTTTCAAAACCTGACCGTTCCTTGTCCTTCACAATGCACTACTCAGACAACTGCTCCTTCCTTTCATTCTGCTGCAGCAGGGCACAATGCCACCAAGGCAACGCATAAAGCTGCTGAAAGCAAAGATCAAAGTAAGATTTGCCAGGTTTTGCAAGCCATTAAACCCACAATTTCTAAAGAGGTCCTTTAGGTAGCGATGAAGGGACATTTAACCACACCAAGTTCATAGTTTGCTACAAAACCATGAGAAAACAGAAGATACATTCCGATCAGAAGTTACTGAAAACAAAAGAAACTTCAGTATAGGCTTTTTTTTTTCTGTCTTACTTTCTTTTAATTAATCAAGACAGTGAAAATTTCACACATTAAGAAAAAGAAATCAACCTCTCTATCAAGCCATTCATCAGAAAACCTTCAACATGGCCTATGAACTAAAGCCTCAATTAGCAGATTCCTCTTAACATTACCCTACTATTCACCTTCAGTGTTCAAACTCAGGTGCTGCTACTTATGCACCTCTATACAAACTAAGGATTTAAATAACATGATATGATATTCATAGCTCCCCAGCCTTGCAGCAGCCACCAGGATTTGCAGGTCTGAAACCTAGATCACACATCAATCATTTCAAAAGCAAGCACAGTCCATTGTGGACGAGAACAACATATTTGTGTAACCATAAGTGTTCAGATCTCCCAGTCACATTTTAAATTGGTGGAGAGTTTAGTACATATGCCAGGATTTTTCGTGCTTAGCATCCTTAAGGGTTGCTTTGCCTTTTAAAAAAAAAAAAAAAAAATCAGCTTGTTTGCTAGTAATAAGTAGCAATGTCTGGTAGAATTCCTAGAAAGAGTCAGCCTTTTAAATAAGGTAAGTATGCCAAGAATCAATACTTCAAAAACATTTTTCACACTTGACAACTGCAAATTCTCTTCAGCAAATGCCCTGATATACAAGACAAGAGTTTCCTGAACACTGCATAAAGGCCAAAGCCAGAAATACTACACCATTAGACACATTCCCTTACAAGCTACCTCACTCAAACTCATAAACCACCATTTTACTATGCTAAGGTGATAAAATGAAAATATTTGCCCTGTATTTTTCTCCCAACTTCTGCTTTCTACCTGAAAGATTAATTTTTTGAAGGGGAACAAGAAGAATGTATAAAAGTTCCATGGCAGAACGTTACTACTCTTCAAGTGGTGATCAGACTACACGCTGAATGGCAATAGCCTTCAACAGAATGCTGCTTAAGAGCAATAGGTCACCTAATAAAGTTCTTGTCACTACCCTCACTATCTGCTGCTTACTGATGACAGGCTTTGCAATCAGTTCACATCTACTTTAAAAAAAAAAACAAATTTTTTAAAAAATCATTACTTATTTTTTCCACTTGTATTATTTTCCTGACAACTCCTCTGTAATTTCATCAGACTCCCCACATTATGTAAGTCTCCAAGCCATTCTTCCTTGTCTGGTTTTCCCCAGCAAATCAGATAAAACTGATCACCGAAACTGCAAAGTTAAAATTTATGTTTGGTACTCAATATTAGCCAACTTATTTCAAAGGCTGAAGGTTGCAGCATACGCTTACACACAAGCTATATCAAAAAAATAGCTATGGCTAATGTTGGGAGAACAAGTTCCATTAAACATTAGAATAGAATACATAGAAAGTACATAGAATAAACCAGGTTGGAAGAGACCTTCAAGATCATCGCGTCCAACCCATCAACCAATCCAACACCACCCAAACATCTAACCCACGGCACCCAGCACCCCATCAAGTCTCCTCCTGAAAACCTCCAGTGATGGCGACTCCACCACCTCCCCAGGCAGCCCATTCCAATGGGCAATCACTCTTTCTGTATAGAACTTTTTCCTAATATCCAGCCTGAACCTCCCCTGGCGCAGCCTGAGACTGTGTCCTCTTGTTCTGGTACTGGCCGCCTGGGAGAAGAGACCAACATCCGTCTGTCTACAACCTCCCTTCAGGGAGGTTCTTCATTCTCCTAGTAGGACTGAAAACAGACTTCAGTGTCACACCCAGACCACACCACACTTCTTTAAATACAGTTAAATAACAGTGCAGAGTGGTTAGCTTCTGTATTGAACCATAGAAATTTAGACTAAATTCAGGACTTAGTAGAGCAAGGAAAAAAACCCTACACATATCATAATCAGAACAGAAACAACATTTGAACTTCGAGACAAGCAGTTTCCTCCCTTGGCCTGACTATTAAAAGAAGCAGGACGGATTTGTGTGCACACATGTATCTGTATATGCTACACACCCAAGTGGGATGTGGATTCCTTTCTAGTGATTTCTTTTGGTGTTTTCTGGAGGGGAGAGAATAATTTTTAATTTATTATTTTTTAAGTCAAACTTCCAGAAAGACGACTTTCATGCTGTTGGATACTAGCTTAGAGAAGCAGAGGAGCTTCTGACAGGCCGGCTTCTCAATCTAAATGATTCCACATTGGCAACTGACAGTCCTTTCAATGAAGAAGCACCTGAGTACTTAATGACAGAGAATTAATGATCTGACAATAGGTAAGGTACTTGCTCAAGCATTAGTAAGGAAACAGAGTGACACCTTACATGAAAAGCTCCTTGAATGCCATTTAAACTTGTCAAATTGCAGAAAATAGAGCTGCAAATTGATAAAATCAAGGTTATTCATTATGTGAACTAATGTCTAATTTTCTAAAATTGCATCCATTTTACACAAGTTAAACCAAAAGAGATTCTCTGCCTGAAATATTAATGAGTAGAAACAGTCCTGGACAGTGCAAACTTCCCAGCTGTAATTCATTCAGGGTTCCTACAGCTACAGGACACCAAACCAGCCACTTTCTCTGATCTCCTGTAAAACACAGATTCATTCCCTAAATGAATTCCCTGCTTCAACCAGAGCACACTGTCAAGAGAGGGTGAAATTGCTAGCCAAGAAGAATCCACAGCAACCCTTGGTGATACACTCCAGTGCTTAATTACCCTCATTCTTTTCAAACACAGCTTTCTTCTAGCTTAAATTTATCCAGCTCCAACTTCCAGCCAGGAGCAATTACAATACACTTGTCAACTAGACAGAAGAACACTTCTAGTCCTTATATAGGTACTTAAAGACTGGTCAAGCCACCTCTAAACCTTTGTTCAATAAGGTAAAAAAGATTGTGCTCTCAGAGTGTGTCACTGAAGAATACGTTTTTAAGACCTTTTAATCAATCTGACAGATTGCCTCTGATCCTCCTCCAATTTATCAGCATCCTTCTAGCACTGTTGAAATGAAACCTGGGCATACTATCACAAAAGCAATTGCACCAGCGACAAAGGCATTACCTCCTGACTCTCATTTAACAGTCTCTTGTTTTCACAGCCAAAGACCTTGCTAATTCTTGTGGTAACTTGGGAAGTGGTTATTCAGCAGATACATAGAATAAACCAGGTTGGAAGAGACCTTCAAGATCGTTGCGTCCAACCCATCAACCAATCCAACCCACCTAAACAACTAACCCATGGCACCCAGCACCCCATCAAGTCTCCTCTGAAAACCTCCAATGACGGCGACTCCACCACCTCCCCCAGCAGCCCATTCCAATGGGCAATCGCTCTCTCTGTATAGAACTTTTTCCTAACATCCAACCTAAACCTCCCCTGGCACAGCCTGAGACTGTGTCCTCTTGTTCTGGTACTGGATGCCTGGGAGAAGAGACCAACATCCGTCTGTCTACAACCTCCCTTCAGGTAGTTGTAGAGAGTAATTAGGTCACCCCTGAGTCTCCTCTTCTCCAGGCTAAGCAATCCCAGCTCCCTCAGCCTCTCCTCATAGGGCTTGTGTTCCAAACCCCTCACCAACTTCGTTGCTCTTCTCTGGACTCGTTCCAGCAAGTCAACATCCTTCCTAAACTGAGGGGCCCAGAACTGGACACAGTACTCGAGGTGCAGCCTCAAGACCCTCTTAGAGTCCTCCCATTCCCTGACGGGTCGGTCTTCTGATCCTGCAACTGCAACCTCTTTACTTCATAGATTCCAAATTTAACTTTTGGTTCTACTAAGAGACTATACACTTGCTTCCTTACATTTGCTTATGTTACTGTCTTGGAAACCTGCTATCACAGAATGCCATCTTCATTGTCGACACAAGACTGGAGGGAGCATATCTGCAGACTAATCACTAATGATCTGAGTATTTCTTTCACTAGTTAAAAAAAATAGTGTAAACAACAAAGCTAGGAAGCAAATGGTGCAGGACCTTACTAGAAAGACATTACACAGCAATGATTACTTGTTAATTATCCCATTTAGAGACCTGTCACAGCTGGCCAGTCAGTAATGTCATTACTGTGTGCCATGCTAATTCTTTATCACTTTTGTTACCACAGGACATTTTGGGGGGGAAAATCAACTGCCTTAGAGATGGCTAGAGTATTTCATTTAATCAACTGAATCTTTCAAAATAAGAGATAACAAGTTACTTTGATATGATCAAACCATTTTGGCTGACATGAATTATATTATTACTCTTTGTTACTCAAATTCCATTATCAACCATTTCAGTATTTGTCCAGGATAAACATCAAGTTGACAGGGATATAACTACAGGGTTTGTCTTGTTTACCCCTTTTTATACATTGGCACAACATTAGGTTTCTTTCTGGTTTCTGGAACCTCCCCACCAAACCAGGAATTAATATCATCATATTTTTTAAATCTGTTTATGAATGGATGGGGCAAATTTGCTCCAGCAACAACTATTCACGTGAGAGAACCCCTGAATGCTGCTTTGTGTGGTTTGATGAGAGACTACCACTGCAAAGCCAAGTGTAATTGTATGAAATCCTGTTTCAGTCAGCTTTCACAGCCTTTGCTCAGTGCTGTCAAGCTCCATACCACTGCAGAGAGGGGAACAAATACTACAGGCAACAAGAATAAGAAACAGGGAGCTTAGAGGGCTCAAACCTGGATCTTCTTACCATTCACTGCAATGATGCAACTAAGCTGCTCTGCTTTCCAAGGCTTTAATAGATCCTGTGTTAACAGTGGACAGAGCCAGGACACTTGGCTCTGATGAAAATTTTAGACAATAAGTCTTGCTGGCAGAGGTGTTGCAGGTCAAGTTTGTTATTTGCCTCTAGACACAAGCAGCATGGTGTTTCATTTTCTGAAGAGAAAGAGTCACAAAAGACAAAACCCCAGGAAATTTGGTAATCTCAATGAACCACGCTCATCCTTAAAAACAGTCTTGGGTTTTAAGAGTGTAGAAGGCAGTTTGGAAATGGGGGCCACATGTTTCCAATCCTAACCCAACATACTGCCCAAATTAATTTAGGTAGGAAGAGAAGAAGGGGAGAAATTAGATTTCACACAAAGAGCAGGATCCTGAGCAGTGAGACAGTATGGTTGAAGAACAGAACAGAACAGAGGTGCATTTTGAAATTCCAAGGATAGCTGTACTTACAGGTCAGTAACCTGACAGCACAAATACTTCAACTGCAAGGGTGACAGTACTGGCAAGGGAATGCCAGTTGTGCCTCACTTTCATGGTAACAGGCTCAGGGGAAAACACCAAAAAAAACCAAGATCACAGAGCTAGCCAAATTGACTGGCAGCTCAGAAGAGGTGGCACAGGTGACAGCAACCAGGCTAAAATGTTGGGACTAAATCAAACTGACACAAGCATAACCAAAATGGTCTATTTTAAAACCACTTTTGCAGAAGGCTGCTGCCATTTCTACCACTGTCAACAGCAGTCAAAATGACAATTTCACAGGAACAGTACTGCAAGAAGGTGCTCTTCTACCTCCATTCCCCCCTTGTCTTAGGAAAATAGCAATGAAAATATTTTAATGAATTTTGTTTAAAAAAAAAAAATAATAAATCAAAGCAAAGCAACAAGCATATGGTGCCTTTATCAAAAGGAACAACAATAGGCATGGATGTGCACTTGTGCCTCCAGAATATCAAAGATGGAGAAATGTGGCAACTCATCAGTATGAGCAAGAAACAGGCATGATGACCTTTACAGCCAGAATCACAAGGTTGCAGACTTCTCCCAGGACAGATTGGTTCCCAGAAGACCTCACCTCTACTCCACTCAAAACAAATTAATTCCTTTTTCAAAAAAATCTGTTAGGAAAAATTAAAAATATGTGGGTTTTTTTATTATCATGTGAAGAAACACCACCATTCTTTGCAGAATCATTTAAAAGACATAGTTTTTATATTTTCTTAAACAGTGTTTTCTTAGGACTTCTATGCTCATTCCTATACAGTATTAGGAAACACAAATCTGAACAGGAGATGTAAAACACCTGAAAAAAAAAAATAAGACTACATTAGAAGAAAAATAACTACACACCTTGTAGAAGGAAGTATTTTTCAGCTCCCGTTGCTACCAATTGACTAAAGCAACATTGTGCCAATTGACCTAGTTGATTCATTCAGAAGAAAAATCCAAGAGATACTCCATGTACCAGCAAAGCTGCATGTTGACACACCTCTTAAAACAGGACTTGCTGATTTTCAGCCTATGTTCTCACAAAACAGGGAAACAGCTGTTAATAACTAACAGCAGTGCTTGAAACCGAGTAGTCACACACAGTACTTTCAATATTTTAGATTTTTACAACAGGGAATACATCATTAACTCACATCAAGCTATCTGTGCATTTTTTAAGACTTCCTTCACATTGCAGAACACAATTTAATAGACATGACCTCCTTAACATCTTCCCCTTCTCCCATTAACAAGCCTCTAACATCCCTGTGGTACCTTGAGCAATTGCTTGCACAGAGAAGCACTAGCAGGGAGGCATTTAAACTGTTCCAGCTGTCTTTCATGCAGCTTTCAACGCCATGTGATCAGCAAATGCTCTATAGACTACAGCAATCCACAAACTGTAACTTCATTATTTACAGCAAAACTAGACCTTAACATGGATTGCAACAGTATAGCACAGATATCACAAAGCATCCTCTTCTAACCGTAAAAGGCATTATTTCTAGAGCAGAAACTGTTCCCTTCTTCATTAGCATCAAAATGTCACTAATGGTGCCACTAGACATCAAGCAGCATCCTTTTGAGAATCTGGCATATTCTTCACTCTCACAGCTTTCAGATGAGTACAGCATTCAGCTGAATAACTTTTTAAACAAATGACATGTCACAGCCTTGACACAAAAATGCTTGCACCTTGTCAATCATTCACTCACCATCAAGTTCAAATGCTCATCTTCAGAGATGAATTTGATCTGCACTGCAGTTAATGTTAAATACGGACTCTCGAAGATGAGTGTAAGTAGAAGTACAAAGCAAATGCGGCAAATCAGAGAAAATACCACGCCATTTGTACAGTAAACAGGTAGCTTCTGTGCCATGTGGAAATTCAGGCAAGCAGAACAAAAGCTGAGTGCTCGATGACAAGGATGGAAATGTAAGCTGGTATGGATGGCCTCCCACTTTAAACTGGTGACCTAAACATCCCAGCCCAAAGGTTAGCTACTGTTTTATCTATCACGCTTGTTATGCTGCAACCATCACTATAATATAACACAGCCAGCCAGGTCCTTTATTGCCAGAGAGAAAGCCATGTGTCATTTCCAACACCCCAGTTATTTCTTTGATAGATGTGTAAAACAAAGCACTACTGTGTACAGCAAGTTGCCTGCACTAGCCAAGGCATCATTCATCAACCTGTTTGAACCAATTCAGTTTGAGCTGAAGCTATGATAAAAATTAAACGTTAGTCACTTTGCAATTATTTAGGCAAAATGATAGCAGTTACTAACTTTTTTATTCAATCTCACCACTTCGGTGTCTCAACAGTAACTCAAATATCTTGAAGTTGCCTGTGAGGAAAGAGTAGAAGCCAACTAAAGGCATAGTCTGAGGTTTCTGAAAGGTCCAGAAGAATTCGGTTCAAAAGCTGGATGCTTAACACCTGCAGTTCACTTCAGAAATAACAATCTAAGATGCCTGTAATGACAAAGAAAATGGTCTTTACAGGTTCCAGATGCTATTCAAATTGATAACAATGCAGCATATAAACTACAGGAAGGGTCTTGTTTAATATTACACTCTTACTGTTTTTTCTGAGTAATTTTTAGACAGTCATCTTGGCCTCGATCTCCTCTCCTCCCCATTTCCCAGCTCCCTCTCCAGAGGGCTTTCCACTGAACAGTATGGTGTTTCACAATTACACTTTTAATGGAGAACTACATTTAGTCTAGAAGCTCACCTTCTGGCATAGCACTGCTTTGACATGACACTTTTGACCAGCCTGGTCCCAGACTTTTCCCAGTCCTCCCAGATCACTCAGAGAAGCCACTTTAACCATCTGTGCATGCTGTCTTCTGTGGAGACTTTGCTGAGCTACCTCACATAGCTGAGACGATTGAGTTTTTGCCTGGTATGCCTCAGTTTACAGTTAAGGACATTCTGATTACTTCCTTTAATCTTGGTGCTAACCATCATAGACAATGAATGATTACACAAACTGGTCAGTCAGCTGACATCATCTAAGCTGATACAGAACAGTTCAGAAGTTATTGATTCTTGCAGATTTTAATATCCCATTGAACAGCTCAATTTGATTAACTCAATTTAATTCAGTGCTACTCATTCATTAGTTTGAGCTCTTAACTTCCACATGCTATTTTAGCCAGGTTTCTGTCTCTGCAGTTTCCTTTTAAACTCTCTTTCATGAGTCAGGCAACTCTATACTGTATTTGCAGTCAAAGACCTCAGGGAATCAGCTCAAGAGCAGCAATCATCAACAAAGCTGAGTTCCTCCCTTAAAGCAGGCTCCTCTTAATCATTCTTTGGATGAAGGTGCTGCAGCTTCATTGAAAATGGCTCCAATGCAAGACATTCCAAAGACTCCAGGCAGCGGATAAGTGGCACACCAGGACACAAGAGCTTGCTTAAATGTGAGAGTGTCTCTATGTTCAGTGATAGCAGCCTGCTCTGTGCTGCTCTCTTTTGGCATTTTGATGCTTTTTCAAGCTACTTTAGGAAAGCTGGAGGCAGTGTGCATCCTCTTCACAACAGTGTGTGTGTACAGACCTTTCTGCCTTACTGTGCCAGCACAACACAGCCATACTTCTCATTCTAAGCCATTTCATCTAAGGAGGTCTCTTGGAAATGAACACTGGCATGGAGGAGAAAGGGAATTTAACAGCATGTCCTGAAGCTCTTAAAGCAATGTATTTTTCTCCTGGTTCAAAATTATTTTATTACATCTCAGATTTTCACCACATCACCTCAAATGGCAGGAACTGACCCACCACTCAATTTCATAGCATTGTCATTACTGCAAAGTAGCATCTCTTTTAATGGTGCCAAGGTTAGCAGCTCCAGACAGAAAACAGAGATTATGGTAGGGTGCCCATTTACCCACTGCCACCTCATTTCATCAGCCATTTATCAACACATTCTTCATCTGGCAAAATAAAAATCAATGGTAGGCGGAGCTCTTTCAGTAGTGTGATACAGGTGGTAACACAGCTGAGATCAAACACTTTCATCTTGTCTCCAGAGCCAGCTTGGCTGCAGACTAGCTGCTTCTCAATTAGAGATTGCAATACTCCTGGCAAGGGTTAAACATGCTTTCTACAGCTGGGTGTGCGCTTAGCTATTGCTTTCTTACTGATGGAACACTCACTGTCTTCTTACTAGCTCACCCACCGTTTACCCAAGATTCACGAGAAGATAAAAGCTTATCTCAAGTTATGTATGAGTGAGATAGGAATCTATGCAAAGTTTTAAGCAGATAAGGAGACCAAGATTTTAGAACACTGATGGCACATTAGAGTCTATAAACCCTCTCACACACTGCAATAACCATTTGTCTCAGTCTCCTACAAGAGAAGGGTTATAACTGCGTTGTTAACAAAGCCCAAGGAAGTTTCAGAAGACCTCCTGGCCTGTTGCCTAGTCATTTCTGTTCCCTGAACACCTTTACACCAGGTTGGGATAACAGCAACTGCCCAACACCTATTGGCTTGCACAGGAAATTTCACCAAGCTCAGTTTCTTGGGATATACACAAGGACAACTGAGGAGTACCAACATTCCAGTGCTCCAGAGAGAAAGGGTCACCATAGCAGCTTGTTCCACTTTCAGAAATCTTTATCCCTCTCTGGATTTTATATTTAGTATGCAAGTTAAATACAAATTAGTTATCCCATCTCAAGGAACAATCCTGAAATCAACAGGCTAATAATGGCTTGTTTTCTTGTGTCACCAAAAGCAAGTTGTCTGTTATTGGAAGCTTTTTTTCTCCCCTATGTTCAGGCTAGTTTCTCATCCAGTAATGTACACATTGTATTTTGCACCTTACAAATTCCTAGTATGTACGTAGCTCAATAAATCAGCACTTATAAATCAGCCACAGTCTCTGTGTTGCATCCATCTTCCCACTCCCTGCCCTGAAATGCTTTGTCAGCAAAGGCTTGAGCTATTGGTTCTGCAGGTGCATGTAGATCAATATTAAACACATGGTAGTTTACTCTTCAGTGACTAATATTAGCACTGCTTCACCAGTCATTTAAAGAGTGCAGTTACCTAGGTGAGATTTCCAAAGCACTTAGCAGTGACCAAAATCAGTGGTATAACTCTTGTTGAGACAAAGAACACAGATCCTTCCTTAAGTAATTATTACATTGGCTAGGGGCCACAACATTCCTTAAAGTTTAGTAAGTAGAACCACAGTAAAAGAGCTGCCAGATGGTTCAGTACAAGCTCGTGGGTTATATCTACCAGCCCTTTCACCGGCTGGAACCAACAAACATGGCTGTCCGGAGAAACAGGCACATCTTGCCACATCAATACTATGCAAAACATATCTATCAGCTTCATTTCTATTCTTTTCCACAGGAAAAAAATCTGTACACAGAACTCTCACTTCACCACCCTTCAATGCAAAGTAGAGTCATTTTTTTCTATGTATTTTAGGTTGCAACTTTGCTGGGACTCAAAGAGGTAGAACCACAGAACTGTATAAAACAAAGGAAAAACATACATCAGAGATTAGGCTGAAGCAGCCACAACTTCACATAAACTGTTTCCATCTCCAAAAGTAATTCTGACTCTTAATTGCATCAACATTTCCTCTTACCAAAGAGGCAGGAAATATCTTTGCTGCTAAAGTACCACATGTTTTAGGGTATAATCATAAGCTGATGAAAAGCAAAAAACTGGGATATATACAGTTAGTACTGCTGCTGTGAATACTCTGTTAGACTGGATCCCTGCTCTGTACCAAGTGCATCTTCAGTACTCACCAATTTGAAATGTGCAGGCTATTATTTACATACCATCTTCATGTTCCAGCTGCTTTAGGAACAAGACAACATTCCACAGAAAATGCCTCTCTGCTCTCTCCTCTTGTTCTTTTACACAACCTTGGGCTACAGTGCTCTCAGCCAAATGCCAAAAAAAACAGACTTTCATTCTTCATGGCATCACTCTACCCCACAAGGAAACACAAAGCTGTCAGTCCCACATGCACATCACCATTTACTAAGAAATCATCCTGTCCTCTCACTCACCCACCCCTCAACAGACAAGTAACTTCACCAAATGCATATCAGCTTTCAGTAGGAAATGGAAAAGCCTGCAGCCAAAGCAACAGCTGCCACAGCTGGTTTAACCATCAGTAGAAAAGGAAGTGAAGCCTAGAGGAGAAGAAGACTGAAGCTCAGTAGTCTCGGCTGTTACTCGTATTACAGAAGGCCTTGATCAGCACTGTTACAGGTGCAGTACCAATACACACTAAGACTCTGACTCAGGCAAAGCCTCTATACAGGATTGAGGCACCCACAATGACCACTTGACGTGGCTAAGGTCACAAAAGGAAAACTGGGATTTGTTTCTCCTCTTCTCTGACACTGATCAGCATTAGACCGGGGAATATGGGGCCATTCAAGTGCAAAAGCTCCAGCAGTACACAAGGAGCCTTTAAGAAGGAAATCAAGTGGGCTAGTCTTGAAACTGTAGTTATCAAAATTGTGATTCAAACTTTCATGCCAATGCTCCTAAGCTGCTTCCAGGTCCTGAACTGGCTCCACTATCTGTAGAATGTTGCAGTAGGTGAAAAAATGAACACTGCACCTACTGCACAAATCCAGACCAGGCAACCCAGGAGTTGTTTCCCCTCTCCTGAATTTCATTTCTCTTAAGCCTTGATCAGAAATCTATACAAAAGATCCCAGCCCCAGGGTCTAATATGGGTTTGGTGGTGGATTTTTGTTTACTTGTTTTTTTTACCTTGTGATGGAGCTTAACTTCCACTCATTGATGATCCAAGGTGGAGATAAAGGAAGAACTGAGGCTAACTATAAGCCTTTTAACTACTCCATTAACACCAAATATGTGCTCCTCTGTTTTAAGATGTTGCTAAAGCCACATAACTTCACAACCCTCTCTGCTTTGAGGGATGCATTTGCCCTGCCCTCCAGGCATTTCTGTGTTTGTACTACTGTGTATATGATTCCATGATGCCAAATGCAATACATTTGCATAATAAGAAATAGCTCCTACCCCAAAAAGTGGTTCCAATTTAAAACAATGTGCAATGAGGGGGATGAACCAAATACAGGGGGTAATATAAGAGGATGGAAAAACTATTACAGGACCAGGTGTTTTCATTGACTATCTCTACTCCTTTCTTGTTTTACAGAGTTTAGATGCCTACAACACACATCCCATAAAGGCTGAACTGAGTTTTGAGGCTTTCTCTGCTCCAGAAGAGGGCAGAAATATAGCATAAAGCTATGCTAATCCTGGGAAATTTGGCTCATCCAATTCACTTCGAAGTATGCATTACAAGTGATAGGGTAATTCTCTAGAGGAGTGTTAGAAAGGGCAGGGATTTAAATGCCACTCTGAATTTTACAACAGGTGAAGGTTGTCTGACTTGACCCTGCTTTTTCATGACTAGTTTATTCCATTCATAGATATCTAAAAAGAACAAGAGAGAAAATGTATGAGCATACCTCTTCTTACCTGTGTCTGCAGCAAAGACCACATTAATTTCTAGCATGCCCACTACACACCCCCCTCTACAGCTTGTATCACTCAGAATCCATACCATAGGGGTGTGACATGTCCTCCAGATTACAATATGCCCATTCATTTTCAGATACCAGTGCTGCTGCTTAGGATGACTGATGCAAATCAGGAATTTACTATAGAAATAACAACCACCAACCAAACAAAACCCAAAAAAACCCCAACAAAACACCTATGTGCCAAGAGAAAAGGAGACACATGTGCCAAGCTCTTTTCCAAGAAGATTATGCTAGAAAACTGGGCAGTGATCTGAAAGGATAACTTCAGATGAATAGACTCATCTGCAGCCCATGTACTTAACCTGTATGCCAACAAGCAATATAGCACAGTTCTGCTATTCATCCCATCTGATTGCAGAAGGGTGGGAGTTGGAAGCTTTGAGCTGCCAAAATACCATCCACTAGCCAAAAGGTACATTTGGTTGCTTGTCAGTGCAGCAGATGTGAAATGGGCATCCCTTCCTTTCTCTGACCTCCTCAAGGACAGCAAAAGCAGTTCCAGAGGAGGAAATAACAAAGGCCAGTAAAAGTAACTGATTTTCTGAAAGTTATGGGGTTTAACACTATTTCCACATGATGTTCTTCCATAAAAATTTGTCAGGAAAATGTAATGCCTTTGATAGTTATCTCATGTATAAGAAAATTAAGGGAGCTAAGGACATTCAGATTAAAAACAAATAAAAATAAAACCACCCAAAGAAGCACAAAACACAAAGAAAGGGGGGTGGGGGTGTGTGTGAAGAGCGACAGACAGTTATCAATAGCAGCAAGAAAGATTTGTCCTGCCAGGATTAAGAGGAGGTCTGACCAGCATATGGAAATACTGCACATATAGGACTCATACAACACAGAATCATGAGCCCATATAAAACATCTCCAATTCTTCATAGAATTACCCTCCTTAGTCATTGTCTGTTGAAGCACTAAAACATCTAATGGAGTATCCCAAACCTAGATGCACATTCCTTAAATTAAATGGTCTCTCAAATGCTAGGGAGAGAAGTCACTCTACCACGCAGCAAGGGAGAAAATCACTGTGATCATAAATACTGAGAGAAATGGCAGGAACAAGTTTCAGTTCGTGCCTCTAACTGAATCAGTGCTGGAGTGAAATAGGGTGCAAACAGGTAATGGAGAAATCTGTATGTAGCAATTCTACCCTTACATAAGATTCCTCTTGGTAATGATATGAACGGGGCAGGGGATGGGCAAGGATCTTGCTGCTTAACACAATAACAATGTAAAATATCTGCCCAATTCCACCAGGAGTTAATTGCAAAACAGAGAGCAGAGTTATGAGCAGATGCACAAGAGACTTCACAGAGTTACTATCCCAAGAGTTTCTTCCCAAGAGGAAAGGATAACTGCTTCTTAGTATACTCACCACCATCTAGAACCTCTACTCCAAACTACTGAGCCAAAGACATTCAGGTTTGGCCTTAAATTATAAGATTTTATATCTGCCTGCTAGGAAGCGCTCCTGTATTACACACAATTTTAAGCAAGGTGACTGGACAAATCCACCAGTGACAGGCTTTTTCAAAGTACTTGTAATTTCAAATCACAAACTGCATTTAAAGCCACTGAAATTATTGAAAGCTGGGTTTATTTACAGAGCTATTCTTCATGGCATATTTACTTAATAAAATATATGTAAATTGTAAAGGAGATTAATAAGCTCACTAGTCCAGTTAGCAAGCAGATTTATAACTTAATACAGTAACCCACAGCCTTCTCAGAAAACATCCTTCCTTCCCATAACAATTTAGAGGGACCAGCCTTCTATTCTTAAAGTCAGGCTGTAAGAGGGATATTCCAAAAGGTTTACAGGAATGACCAATGCTTTAACTTCCTCTAACTGGAATAACAAGAACTTTAACAACATGCTCCACAACTGAAAAAAACGCAACACTAAACAAAAAAACGTCAACAAAGCAGAGCCATGTTCTTTAGTTAGAAGGTACATCCAGTTAACCAAAACTGAATGGTACTGGCAGAGAAGGCAAAATCTCAACAAGACTGTAGTACAGTAATAAAGATCAGATGGAACCATCTATATACATAGCACACACTTCCATCTACAAAATCACCACCAACATCTCCAGGCTGGAAATGTCAGGAGGCAGTAGGACCCAGATGTCTCAATGAAGAACTAGGTTTCTCAGTGACATGGTTATCATGTTCACTCATTTACTTTCATATAAGCATCTGTGAGACTTTCCAAGTATTCCTGAAGTTAATTTAAAAGATCTTACTATATTCTGTTTCCCCATCCAGACTAGAAAAGATGTAAGGTGATAATGCATTGTAGTTACACTCAGCTGCACACATGCACAGCTCCACACATGCAAAGCAAGCAACAGCTAAAAGATGATGTTTTACACTGAGTGAAGGGAAAGGCATGTCTTTCTCCCATAACAGCTGAAGATTCATAGCTTTCCATCTCTTCTGCCAGTAGTTCCTGTACCTGCTATCTCTATAGGAAAGGTGGACAACTCAAAAGACATCCCAATTCCTGAGAAGCAGTCTCTTTAGTGACTAAGGGCTATACTTTCTCCAAGCTTCCAAAATTCATAAAGGCTGCAGTAATTTGACTCCATGCAATATGAGATATTTACACCTTGACACCTACAGTCAGAGAGAAACAAGCATTTATACAATTAACTTATCCACAGAGGTTTTTGGACGTATACCTTGAAATAAGCTGTGCATTCAGAAATAGAATTTTCTCTCCAATAATCACAAAGAGTCTAAACAACCTGGTCAGACACATACCTGAAGATATTAAGCTGAATCCCCTTAAATTCAGGTTCACAGAGCACTACTTCAGAGACAAACAGCAGTTGGAACAAAGACACAAAAACTAATGATTTCTTAGCTGATACCAGAAGTACACCTGCAAATAACGTTACAAAGACCCACACTAATACCTCAACTCAATTTAATTGTCAGTCACACAGTCTTTGAGCTCAGCTCAGAGCCAAAGACAAGGGTATCCCTTTGCTCTCCTACATACACAAATTCTTTTGCCTTTCCCATGAAGTCATCAAGCCTCCAGTCCTCATTTTCAGGTCCTCCTCTGACTTTGATCTGAAGATCAAACAGTTCCCTGCTTCAGTGTTTGTTCTCAGAGTGAAGGTTTGAAAAACCAATAGCTCTTTCTTGGCCTGGGAGAATATCTCATGAACAATTCATTTCTGGACATTCTATATCAGGTCCAGGACTTTTCCCAGCAACACCCACTGTGTTACATTAGAGCAGACAAAAAGGGAAGTAAGTTTCACAGTCCAAATGGCTTTTGTAGTCTTACAAGGAGAGGAGGTGACAGGGAAATGAGGGAGAAGCAGTCTCTACAACCAGATGATCATAGGCACATAGTGATAATCAACTAATAATGGAAGTTAACATTTTGCTTTTACAAACATCTAGGAGGAGCTGCATAATGCTGGGATACTGTGCACTGATTTAGCAGACAAATTGCTTCATAACAGCAGAGACAGGAAGCAGGATTCTTCAGTCTTCCTACCACTAGCATTTTTATTGCTCAGGTTCTGGTTTGTGCTGAGGATACTGACAATACTTCACTACTGCCTCTTAGAAAGGATTCTCAAAGAATCATTTCCTTACCTCATGGGTCCCAGGCTCTATAAATGTGTTACTCTAAGGAAACAGAAATGAAGGATGACTTGCTTCTGTACTTAGCAAACACTGGTTAAGGGGCAGATTTGATTGCCTTAGATATATTTTAGAGACCAAAACAGAAAAATATATGGCATCATCCTGCAACACCAGCAAGCAGCAATTTTTGCTAGGGACCTGGGAACATCTGACATATGTTTAATCAAATGTTTTTTGTATACTAATGCCTGACAGAAGCTCTTGAAATTCTTCAAATGGCACCAAAGGTCTCAATGTACTTCTGGGTTTCCACTCTCCATGAGATTGTGCATGGTGACAAGAGCATGTCTTCCAGTACCTGCACACCTTATATAGCCTTGTAGCTTTCTCCTTCACCTTATGTGCATGGCCTTAGAAGAAAAGAAAAACTTCTTCCAAAGCATCTGGATATCTCCTCTTTTTTTCATCTGTTCATTAAGAACAAAGCAGTTGTTTACTTCAAGGGAAATAGGCCTGATCCAACAGATCAGAGACAGGCTTTCAGACATGGAGAACACTTGGGTCTGCAGAAGATCTACTACCACTTCTAAGGATGTGTCAATACAGACATCCATGGAAAAGGTACAGAACTGGGGAGAAGCTCTCAGACTCATATTTCCTAGGATGGTCAGGGGACACACAACACTTAGTCCATCATGCTGGCTGCCCTTTTTTAAGTCAGAGCAGACTGCACAGTAAATGTGAAGTCTGCATTTCATGCCTAATTTTACAACAACTCTGTGGGTGCATAAACATCAAGCTGAATAGTCCATTGAAAGACACTGCAGCTAGGTTGGAAGAGTTACTAAACCACATTTGGTCAGAGAAACAGCCTCTGTCTTGGAACTAGACAGCTTTGATTTTCCAAAAGGCATTTCATCAGGAAGGTGTATGGCACACGGTAATTACCTATGCTCTAAAAGTGGTGAGACAGATGACCAGCTGCATACCTATCCTCCTCCTGGCTGCACTCCCAAGCACTCTGGCATTTTCCACTGTTGCCTACATGAATTAGACAGAAGACAAAGGCAAACTACATTAAGGTTTCTGCCAGTTGGGTAGCGCTGCAGGTTTTAAGGACCATAGACTAGGATTCACTTAACAGTTACTGTTTACAGCATGCTACAAATGCTGTTAGGAAACATAACAGCTCTCTAACTGCAGAGCTGTTCTGTGAAATATGGCAGGAGGGCTTTGCCAGGATACAGCAATGTTAAGTATTCTGCATGTCCTTGAAATCCATATGTACATGCCACTCAGTCTGACTAGCCCCTCATATACACACCCTAGACAGGAAATTGAAGGGGACTCTCATTTCTAACTTTATGTATTTATTTTAAATTTCAAATCAAAATACTGTGTTCACTGTTCTGCATCATTACCTTCTGCACTTACATCTAGATGTATGCTTCCTCGCATGTTTAAGATCCTTCACTCACATTATCACAGAATGGTAGGGGTTGTATACGATATGTAAAGATCCAGAAGAAAGTAAGGGAAGCTTCTCTTCAGTGATACAGTGGGACCAAAATTTCAATTTACTTTCCCTAAGTTACCCATTACCTCAGAAGACTCATTTCAGGGAGACAAATGCCTCTCTTTGAAGGCAGAACACCTAAAATAACAAGCAGCTGCTAACACAATTGCACCATTACAGGTGCTCCCATTTTCACAAGAGACTATGCTATTTCAAGTATTCCTTTGTCTAGCAGAGTCTTTACTGGCATCATGCAGGTATGGTGTAATTTATTTCAGATAAAAGAGATCAAGAGAGAACAAAAGTAAAGCTCCCAGGAAACAGCACAGCATGCTTGTTTCCCCTCTGTGGCAAGATGCAGCAACCTCAAGAGCAAAGTGGCAGCAGAAACCATATTAAAAACCACAAAGATATAGAGGGAAGAGGGAGGGAGAAAAAAAAAAAACCCAAACTCAACCACTGCCACAAACCCCCAAAGCACAACTAAGACATTAGTAGGTCTACGGCTGTAACCCCAAACAGATAGGAAGAATAAGGGACTACCTGCAAAAAGTGCAACAAGGAGTGTAAGGTGTAGAGGACTACAGGGAATGTGATGTGCAAAGGAAAGACTGCAAAGTCAGTCTCTCCCAGACACTTCCTCAAAGAGCATGGCAAATTCAAGAACAGATTCCATAGCAATTGTACAATGTAACCCCAAAGAGCCAGCTGCTGTCCAGGGATATTTATGATGCTTTACACAGGGAGGCTATTATCCCTTGGAATAGACTACAGAAGAATCATTTTGCTACTTCATAGGTCCAAGGCTCTAAAAATCTGTGTTACACTTAGGAGAGTAAAAGTGAAGTATGCAGAAGTGATCAAAAGAGAACAGACTGGTTTTATAGCCTGCAGGGAAACAACTGATCATATGTTCTTCCTATGACAAACAACTGAGAAAGTAATTGAGAGCCTAGCAGAAACCAATGTTGTTACCTCAGCATTATTGATTTTAGGCAGACATCTTAATCTAACACATGACAAAACTTTGGCCATTGCAGTAAGATATCGCTTTCAAAGAAAAATGATATTTATAAAGGTATTTTATGGTTCAGTTAGAGATTCTTATGAAGTCAGGCCTAGGCTATAAAAAAGGAAAGAAAGGGGCTTCTCAAAAACAAAATGGATAGGAAGTTCGATTAAAAAGTAAAAATATGATTCAAGTATACTAAAGCAGAAGGATCTTCTGATCTTCAAAACACTAAAGGCAAGCAGTAAAATCTTAACTTTAAAATACTATACTAAGAAAGCCTTATTCTTATCAAAGAGATGACTGGTACTGAAAAGTTCACAGTTTATCTGTTCAAGGCTCTTTCAAAGAAATCCTTAGTAAATTTAAGAGAAATATTCTAATTGTTTATATTAAAAAGGGCTAAAGTTATTTAAAAGGAATATAACGATGAGGCCAGAACAGGATAAGAAAATAAAAGCTTATGTATTCCTGTGTTAACATTTAAGCTCAAAGAAACACAACAGTAATCAAAACCAGTAACACTAAAGAGCAAAACTGTATAAAATTGTAACAATCTTAACAACACAGCTAGAGAGAATAAAGTGAGGTCAGTTCATGGCAAGCACTAGGAGTACACATTCAATTATTTATTTATTTTTAAAGTTAGGAAATAGAGAGCATTACACACAATTAAAAGTTATTTACTACCTTCCTTCTGTTTCCTCTTGCACGCCATTTCCCCTTTGCAATACCAGATGCTATTCTCCGTACCTCTTGCTCTTCTCTGTTTTGTGGAAGCATCTAGAACCACCCCCTTTGACCTTTTCAGCCTGAAAGAGGAAATGCACCACATATGGAGTTTCTGGTGGTAGTGCTAATTGATATCTCTCTCTCTAGCACCTGTATTTTACCTGCTACACCCAGTATTGCCTTCTTCACACCTGCATCGTATTAGCAAATCACAACTGACTAATACAGATAATGCCTTCTCTATTCTTCCCCACTTGTGAACAGTCTACTAGGAATTCTTGATTTTAATCCTCTAAGTGAATAGTCTGGCATGGTTTTCACCCACTTGTGACAAATTCTCACTCATGAAATAACATTGCTACCTAGAACACCCTAGGAACCAGATCAAATCAGGTACCATTCATCATTCTTTAATATGCTTGGGCCAGACTATCTAGGAATGTCCCAGTCCTGCACCTCTCCTGCTGTCATGCTGCTGCTGTTGCATTTTTGCACTGGAAACTCTAGGATATTTTTATCCTAGATAAAACTCTAGGATATCTTTTCCCCATTAAGGGAAGGGGGGGGAAAAGTGAGCTTCCAAAACTAGCCTTTATTTTTGGCATCCATTCACACAGCTGGTGTGAAACAAAATGAGTCTGCTGCCCTTTGACACAGATTTCTTCAGAAATCAAAAAAGAGGCAAAAGATAATGGCATAGGAGAGTCTGCTTAATGAGGTGTTATAGCTATAGTTGACCTGTTTCACCATTTCTTTCATTTTATTAAACGTATCAGAGTGATAAGGAGCAAATTTTCTCACATTTTGCTTATACACTATACAGTTAAAGCCTGAAGTGGAACAGTATCTTGAGATTTACAGCAGGCTTTGTAAGTAAAGCAGAATGCTCCACTTAAGTTATGCCTATTTCCATCACATGGGGACTATTTTCAGCACCAAGTTCTATTCCTCAGTAGCAAGCATCCATTGCACCAGTGTCCCCACTGTTGTTCCAAGCGTGAGGCTGGGCCACAACCTGGAAGAACATAATTCAGAACAGTCTGGCACCTGCTTTGAGAAATTCAACATGCCTCCAAACCACATCCTTCAAAAACAAAATCTTTTTGTCAGGAGAACTGCTTCTGTCATTAGGTCTGTCAAGCTGAGCCACAGAATGAGCTATTTCACTGGGTCTCCCCGAGTCAAGCTCAATTTGAGTTTTACAGTCCTTGATACCTGAGGAATATTTTCATAGAAGCCATTAACTTACTTTGCACTGGGAATTATGCTGCTTGGCAGAGGCTATCTCTCCTCATGATACCTTCATGTCCAAAGCTGAACCTAGCCTTGTAATGAGATGGCAAAAAGTAGTCATTTATATTCAAAATGTTGGCCTGCAAGCCAGTAAGGCTTGAAAATATTTACCAATATGTCCAAATGCTTCTAGCTGAAAACCATTTCTAAACCATTCACTGTTTGCAAGTTTAATGGCTTAAGGCTTATGGGCTCATGAATCACTACCTTACTTAGCAGCAGCATTTGAAATGTTGATACCTTAGCCTTGAAATAGAAGCGAAGGTACCACAGCCTTTACAAGCTGTTATCGAAAGACATACTTTAAAAGCTCCCACAGAAGACTGAATGTGATAGAAGTAGCTGAGCAGGATGAAAGTAACTGAACCAACTTAGTTAAAGTCATTGTTCATGTCTATGTTCCATTTTAGTGATTACCCTTCGGCTGGACAATGAATCATATTAAAGGAAGCTTTGATACTTACAGTTTGTCTGATAAAAAATCCAGATTACTTTAGAAGCAATGATGAGTATTTGGGAAACTATTAGTCTTATTTCAAATTACTGAATTCAACTATCGGGAGAAAATTTTTGAGAGCAATTCCATTTATCACAGATGAAAATAAGAGATTGTACCATTCTTTCAGTCCCAAGATTTTCAGTTGAGAAGATGTATGAACATTCTTGACAAAAAAATTGCTAGAACTGATACATGTGGAATGAGTATCTCTAAGGTCAAGGAGGTTATGCCAGTAAATGGCAAACACTGCATTACAGAACTCTAAAATGAAATCTTAAGTGTGCACTATACTAGAGAGATAACAGGGATGGAACAGAAACACAATAGCAGAACCAACTGGAGTGAAAAAGAAATCTAAATAGTGAATAATAATAAATAAAAAAAAAGAATAATTCCATTAAATGTGTAATCATCAGTTGATTTATCTAGGTCTTGCTAGGGGGCTATACACTGTGGGGTATAAAATTATAAAATAGATACATGCTTTGTCTACAACACCCAAGGCAGGTGAACATAATTATGGTAAACAAATTCTGGTTTGTTTTTTTACAAAATAAATAATGAAAAATAAGTTAAATAAATTAATAAATATGATGAGATGCTGATGGGTTTATCTGTAAATACTTTAAAACATACAGGAATTCACAGCTTCCTAGCTGTTTTTTAATAAGTGGCCCCCTCTATACATGCATTCAGCAACCATGCTAGTGCAGATAACTTTCAGATCTGCCTCTTCACTCCCATCTCCTTGCAGACAGATTAAAATCCCAATCTGTTTCAAACGCCTCTCTAAGAAATGCTATGATCTGACCTCCATCAATACAGACTAAAATGATCATTTTGCCTATCAGTCAACTCTTAACTCTTCATTTTGAGCTCTAATTTCTCTTCAGGCTCTCACATTGAACCATAGAAAAACAATAAGCAAAATTCTATATATTTCCAAGATTATTTCTGTAAGGCCATCTTTACAACTAAACACTTGCTCAAGCTTGCATCACCTTGATTACTACAACTTTCTTCCCTAGCATTAATTCAATTTAATTCCCATTCATCCAAAATGCCATCTCAATCATCATTTTCAGCAATTATTCTGACCATGTGAATGCATTTATTCATTCTCCTTGGGTTCCTCCTTGTCTTTGGGTTATTATTCATTCTGCAATCATATTCAAGATAAACTCCTTTAAACAGCTCCAAACTTCATTTTCCTTCCTCCTGAATTGTCCTTAAAACTTATCTACTATGATTTCTGCTGAGAAACTTGACAGATAAGACAGACAAGCCTTTTTCTCAACCATGTTTTAGAGCACCATGTGACTGCTAGCCATACTATAAACCAGAAGAACAATGTGTGGGTAACTAAGATTGGAGGTAAGCCCCACCAAAATTATGCTTGAAGGCACAGCAGCAACATTGTAGCCTGAATGAAGCAGATACAACATGCAACTTCACTGACTTCTTTCCCATTCACAGGCCAATATAATTTCAACAAATGTATAGGGCTTATTTCCAGTGAGTTGTGCTGCTCAAACATTGCCTATGCTTGCCTCCTTTAGAGTGTATGTGTGATGTACAAGATTCTTCACCACAGAATGAATATGATTTTCAAAAGAGGCATCTACACTGACCCTGTTCTGGTGAAGCCCTTCCATCGGTCACTAGGTTTTAACATGCATGCTGCCAACAGGTTCAGTAAAACCACATCAGCAGCAGATATGGTTTAGCATGTATGTTGCAGGTCACAATGTTCAGTCACAATGTGAACAACTCCTGGCTGAGCCACTGACAGATTTACTTATGCTGTAGCAGTAAGACAATCAAGGTGGTCACAAATTGCTCCTTACCACTAACTTGGAACAGTCCTGAAAGGCACAGATTGCCAGAACACACATAGCTGAGCTCAGGTAGTTGACACATGGAAGGATGAAGAGACCAAGAAAAACAATAACCATAAGGCTCCCTTCTATTTACTTCAAAGACTTTTAACTCTTATACCACCCTAAGGAAGTGTTTTATCTTGACTTGGATATCTTTAAATCAACTTTCTTATCTAAAGGAAACAACATATTGTCCAATACACTGACACAGTAAAACATCTTTGGACACTGCCACCACAGGTGTGTAAGCAGCACAGGGTGGCAGGGGGCAGGTGTGTGTGTGGTTAGTTTCAGGTGCATTTTTAAGTATATTAGCAATTCTTTTCACCAATTCTCTTAGAGATTTCAGAAGCTTGACGTTTCCAGCGACCTTCAAGTGAGACAGCTCATAGAGCTGAGAGTCGAGAGGCCAACACAACACTGGAAGCTTGCAAATTCAGAGCGCTTCATGGGAAAAACCAACAAACAATCAAACAAAAACACAAAACCGAAGCGTACCCGTTATTTTCTTCCTGCTGCAGTTATAAAGAATAGTCACTAGATGGCGCTGCGCAGTAACAAATCTGATTTATGGCCGCTGGAAGAGTTGTCTGTTTCCTACAATTTGGACTAAGCCCGACATACTTCATCGCTTCCGGGTAACTCTTCTAAAAGATGGCATGAAATGCTTTCATTTACAAAAGGAAAACATACCTTGAGAAAGTGACCAGACACTAAATGAAAGGAAAGGGGGGGGGGAGGGGGGAAGATAAAATAAACATACACACAAAAAAAAAACCCCAAAACTAAAAACAAAACCCACAACAAAAAAAAAACAAAAACAAACAAACAAATAAAAAAACACCCGCCACATACAAAACCAAGAAACCAGCAACGCTCAAAGCTTTCAAAATCAAATATATTTTAGAAGTGAACTGAACGACATTTTATCTGCTGAGACACATCAGATGTCTTACTTTGTTCTGCAAGTCAGAAAACACAGCAGCTTGTTTAGTGCTTGATGTGATTAGCTGCTGCAAAATAAATACAAGAGTTGTGAGCTCATGTCTTTGTAAAAATAAGGTCCAGCACACACTAACAGTGCAGTGACAGGCAAACCCATTTCCCATAAATGCCCTGGTGATATACTTAATCCTGCACTTAACATGTATTTACAAAAGAATGTTTTTCTGCTAACTGCATTGACATTAGACAGTTTTGTTAGCACAGAAATATAGCTGAAAACTTATCATCTGGCTTTCCAGAGATTAATTGTGTCCCAAAAGGGAAATTTCACCTGCTTTCATGCCACAGCTGTTGAGGCCAAGTTGCATCTTACTCCGTGCCTGTGTATTCCTGGTCTGTATGCAACACTGCTTATATCATCTCCTGCAGTGCAACAAAAGAAATAGATCTTCACATCTTCCTGGGATTTTGCTACGTCCAGGTGTTGCCAACAATTCACAAAATGAAAACCAAATTTCCATCCCACCTCCAAAAGGCACTGCAGAGTCCTTTCAGCACATATCTCTACAATTAAACAAAAGGGGGGGATTGCCTGATTTACAAGAAAAGAAGATGCCAGAATCAATGTTGGTTTAGGTATACCAATTGCCCAGTGACTGATCAGACCAGGAAGGAGATGCTTAAACAGCCAGGCTGTCAATAAAGCAGCAAAGGAACAGCTGCACCTAACCTGGAAGGTGCTGCAGAAGGAGGCTGCAACTGGAAGTTGCTGTGGAAGGGGACTGAAAAGTGGGCAGAGGAAACCATTCCCCTTCCTGTGAAGGGTCTTCCTTGATTCTTTCACCTGGAAACTATCAGCTCTTTTTGTCACAGGACCGAAGTCCTGCAATTTTGTATGCTTTTGAATCTGCTCACACCTCAGCTGCAAAAGGCATCTGCGGTAGGGGAAGGAGAGGGTGCATTTGCATGGCTAACTGGAAGCTCAAATTCTCATGAGGACATTTCTGTTCAGAGCTCCACCGTCGGAGCGCTTTACCAGCGCATACAACGTCAAGGTGTGTTTTAAAACAAGAGTGCAATGAGGGCGTATCATCTTCTGAGGTGGTGGCAGAAACCCCAGGGGCTGCTTTTGTCACTTTACGGGCCGTTACGGAGTCTGTCACTGCAAAGAAAGAGACGCGCAGCCTCCAGCTACCTCGGCGAGCGGGCGCTGAAAGCGCTCCACTGCCCAAGGACAGCCTCGCCTCGCCCCGCCCCGCCCCGCCGAAGGGAGGCGGCGGCCCGGGGCCGCCCCGGGACACGCTGCCCTGCCGCCACGTGCTCGCCTGTGACCGGCCAGGGCCTCGCTGCGCCGCTCCCGGCCCCGAAATGCCTCTTTTCGGCGTGCCCAAAGAAGTGGCCGTCGGGACGGCGATGCTGGGCGTCGCCTTTGCCACGGGGGTGCTGGCAGGTAAGCGGCGCTTCCACGCACTCAGGGTAGGGGCAGCCCCCTCCTTTGGCCCCACCGCGGCCGAGATGGGGACTGCGGCGCCCGGGCAGACGCACCCCGAGGGCGGGTGGGAGTCGGCAGTACCTGGCAGAGCCAGGCGGCCGTCGGGGAAGCAATCCCTTCGGCGCTCCCGGAGCTGGGCTGCCCTGCGAGCCGTGATTTCGCGGAGCTGCGACAGTGAAGACGCTGATGGTGTCAGAGTCCAAGCCGCTTCCTGTAGTCCAGCTACCGCGCCTTGGGGCCAAGGAGACTGAGGTCGAGGACATGGTCCCAGTCCGGCCCCTGTCTGCGTTTATTTGGCCAACCAGAAAACGGCGTGGCGGAGTCCTGGCCACAGCTTTCTCTTCTGGTGACAGTTTCGGTTCTATTACCCGAGGTTAGAGGAAGAGCAAGCCTAGGACCATCAGGGGAAGGAGACTGGTATCGGGTTTGTAACGCGGCTCCATGTTTGCTTACCTTTTGACTTCAAGCAAGTTGATGAAATAATCCACACTTCGGTGTAATCGTCTGTAAAATAGAGCCATTAACAGAAAATAAAATTACAGCCTCAAAATAGAAGTGTTCTTTAATAACAACTACCGAGATGTGAAACTGATGAGTTTGGTTTCTTTTTTCTTATTTTTTTGTTTTGTTTTAATGTCTTTAAAATATCTGCCCCGTTTGGTAAAACAAGCATTAGGATCAATTCTGTATTTAAGTAGACAAACAATAATCCTTAAACTTCAGCTTTCAGCACCTACTGTTTTACATGCTCATTTAATGCTGAACAAGCTTTTGAGCAGTACTAGATTTTCCCTGGCTATAGGACAGGACACTATCAGTAGCAGAACACAGAGCTTAAGAAGCAGCATGAATTGACTGTCCTGAAGACCAGAGGCCTCTACCCATCTTCAAAACACGGTCCAAAGACTAAGAAAATTAAGTACTTCATGCATGCTTCTCTCCTTACACTTGCCCTTTCAGTTTTGATGTGGACATTTGGCCTAGAAGAATATGACAGCTTGTAACTGTCACAGTGGCCACTGAACACCATAGTACGCAAGCCTTTCCATTTCAGCCTTTGTAGACTCGAGCTGGATGTCTTAGAGGTTTAAAAGCGGGGGGGGGGGGGAACCCAAAAGATTATGGTCCACGGAGCTGCCCAGCTACATTGCATTTTCCTCTTCACTGCATTTTTGAGAACAGAACACTTTGACCTTTAGTAATACCAAAGTGTTTATTTAAGCAGGCAATAATTGAGCAAAAAAATGTTGTGGATTTTTTTGTTTTGGTAGGTAAAAGATACCCTTCTTTGGTTTTGGGGACACCCAAATCATCCATTATTGATAAAAGCAGCCCTCTCCAGCAGTACATATTGGATCATTCTTTGCGGGAACATCCAGTTCTAAAGAAGCTGCGTCTGGTCAGTATTTTATCGCACAACACAGCTTTTCAGTGCCCTTACCATTCCACTTAGGCCTCTTGGCATCACTTGCACCTCCTCCTGAAGTGCTGGACTCTGTGTTATTCCGTCCTTCATCATATTTGTGTGCACATTCAAGTTTCTTTTGAACTGATAATACCCAGACTCTTGGCTGGAGCACCTCTCCTGTGAGGACAGACTGAGGGAGTTGGGGCTATTCAGTCTGGAGAAGAGAAGGCTCTGAGGAGACCTAGTTGTGGCTTTCCAGTATCTTTATCAGGCCTACAAGAAAGCTGGTGAGGGACTTTTTAGGGTGTCACGTAGTGATAGGACTAGGGGGAATGGAGCAATACTAGAAGTGAGTAGATTCAAATTGGATGTTAGGAAGAAGTTCTTCACCATGAGGGTGGTAAGACACTGGAGCAGGTTGCCCTGGGAGGGCAGGTTTTTAAGGCCAGGCTGGATGTGGCTCTGGGCAACCTGATCTAGCGTGAGGTGTCCCTGCCCATGGCAGGGGGTTGGAACTAGATGATCCTTGAGGTCCCTTCCAACCCTAACAATTCTATGATTCTATGATTCAATGTTTAGGATTACCAAAATAAGTAATAGTATTGGCATGTATTTTAAACATGTCTTTTTATCCATGGCTCTCAAGCCCATGTGTTTGGGCTGCACCTGAGTTTGCCTTGAACAGATTCCTTCTGTTATTTAGTTGACATACAAGGAAACTGTCTCAGAGAGGTGATGTCCTTCAGCAAGGCTCAGAACACATCTCCTGACTCAGGATTGAGTCATACCAATTGAGACAGACTACTCCTATATAAAAGAAATTAAATGTTAAGAATTGGAGCTGGTTGGTTGGAATGAGCCCTAGAGCAAGAAACAAAATGGGAGGATCATTCCTGTCCATTAAACTGTCATAACACAGGTGTGCTTCTCCTGTTGCCCCCTCATCAGTGCCAGGGACCTTCCCACCTGGCACTCAACGGGCACAGCTCCTTCAGCTCTGCACCGTGTAGCCAGAACCACATGGTCTGACCTTTGGCAATGGACTTTAACCTAGCAGTTCATATAACCATCCTATGTGTCTTGGAGGTTGAGAGGCATAAGTACAAATGTTATGCTTGAATTAAAAAAAATAATAATTATGCAAATAGACATAAAGGTCTTTCACAGTAAAGGTTCTTCTATGGTTCTTCATCAGTTATAGCTATTGTTGCGTTTGCCACAGCCATGGTAACTTTAGGGCATAGTACTGCTTTGAAAGATTAGCCACTGTTAATGACACACACCCTGCCCTCCTTAGCAATTCTTAAATTTAAACCAGTTTCTCACTCATGAATTATACACAGACCCATCTCAAATGAGAAATGTGGAAGTATCTGTTTTGCCTGGGGTTTGTCTGGTTTGTTTTCCCCTAGAATACTCTTTTGGAAGCAATAGTGCTTGTTGTAACGTGTTATTTCCCCCCTTTCTAGCTCACTGCTGAGCATCCCAGGAGTAAAATGATGGTGTCCTGTGACCAGGCTCAGCTTATGGCAAATTTGGTCAAACTCATTAAAGCCAAAAAAGTTATTGAAATAGGTAAGAGTTTCACTTTGCCATCTCTGTAGCAGAATAAAGCTCCTGGATGTGCATCTCCAAATACAGCATGTTTACATAAGATATCGAAACACTGCACTGCATACCCATCTTGGTAAACAGGTAGGCAAACTACAGCATGAAAAGTAGTAGCACTTACTTCCCACTTCATCTATCTGTGCATTCAGTAATTCCAGCGTCAGCTCTGAGGCAATCTGAAAAAATAAGATCAACAGATCACTTAGATCTCCAGCAGCTGCAGGACAGGGTGTCTTCTTTCCTTCCTGTATGAATTTCTTACCAGAAGGAAAAGTTTTAATGCACAGGCCCTGCATCCAACTCACCTTCCTTGATACACCTATGTTAGCAGGATGTCCCAAAGCAAAACTGACCCTGAGCAGCCAGGTATGGTTTCCTACCATCTTTGTTCTTGGCCTAGCTGTTACGATGCCCTGCTGCTAGGAGACATTTGGGGAAAACCAACACAAAGCTTTGCTTAAAAGATTATTTTTTTTTAAATTAAAAATTTCTCCCAACCCACTATCACATTAAAATGTAGGGTGAAGCCTTTTGAGTGCATAAATTATTTGCTGTCCTTGGCTCATTTGGGGGTTTTAATTCTGAAAGGAGCCCTGAAGTTCACTCTCTAGGGTTGGGGTTTTTTTTCCCGGTGTGCTAAGCGTTGATGACTGTTATGATTTTCTTAGGTGTTTTCACTGGTTACAATACCTTGAATATGGCACTTGTCCTGCCAGATAATGGCAAAGTTATTGCCTGTGATATCAATGAGGACTACATCAAAATTGGAAAGCCACTGTGGAAGGAGGTAAGCAACATCTTTTCTGGTTGAGAGGGCTGCATTTGCATGTTAAGGGATTTTGGTATCTTAGACTTGCACATTCACCCACAAGCATTCATAACATTAAAAGAGGCTAAGACAGTTTAGTTTGGAAAGACAAATTAAGTGCTGTCTGGAACCTAGAAATACCTGAACACCAGTCCATCCCTGAGTGAAACTTATTAACAGGTTATTTCTTGACAATTTTCATCAACTCTTTCCTCTTTTTCATTCTAGGCAGGAATAGAGCATAAAATTGACCTGCGGATTAAGCCAGCAATTCATACACTTGGTAAATAACCTAAAATACCTTTTTATTTTCTCCTGCATTCCCTAGAAATAGAACACGAATACAATACCCATGACATCTAAAACCAAGTATGTGGATGTGATGCCTCTGCTAACAGTGAGACAGCTTCTCTCTTTTTTTTTTTATTTTTTATTAATGGAAAAAAAAGTCAGGCAACTTCACAGCTTCAGAAGGTCACAGGTTTGCTATACACTAACAGAGGGGAAGAAAATGTTTGTTACGTATAGTGGAATCTACTGGTCACTCACCTATCCTGTCCATCACCTTGTTTAATCTATGGATTACTATTGACAGCTGCTTCTGGGTGTGCTGGTTTAGAGCTGGACAGATCCTCTATTGCTCCAAGAAGGGCAAAAGAATGACACTCATACAAATGGATTGGATAGTGATGGAAAGTTTAAATGGAAAAGCAAATGGCGTTTTACAGAAACTGCAAAGCGTAGTGGCAAAGACATCCCAAAGCATACAGAGTCCCTTCTATCACACCCAAAGGCCCCCCAACACTTCCCTTCTCCCTATCTGAGGCTATACCTAAAAGCCCCAGGGCTCTTTCTTCCCCCCCCCACTGCTAGGCTAGTCTCAAAATGGCCAGGTCTGAGACTAGCCTCTGCCCCTTTCTCCTCATGGCATTAGGCCCTGACAGGCCTAAGAGACCTTGAGATAGTCCCCCACTGTTATTCGATAGGAAGCATCTCCCACAGGAGCAGAGAGGGAAGAAAGAGGAAGAGAATTACTTTGCAGATGGATTTATTTGGCACAGGACTTATGGGTAGAAATACACTGTTTCCTGTGTCTACCTTACTGGGTTGGACACTTGGGGCACCAGAGGTGTAACTTATGTGGTAGTAACAGGAGGCACCCAGGCTAAACTGCCACAATGGGAAAGCTGCTTAAAACAGATTAATTAGACAAAGCCAAATTTCTCTTAGCCATTGTCCATTCTAAGCAAGTATTTCTTTGTTATAGACAGGAAGAGTTTTCTAATAAGGGCTGAGGTGCAGAAAAAATGCAGAAGCCAATACAAAACTTAGATTGAATTGTGTCCAGAGGACTTAAAATTTGAGATGAGCCAAAAGCATGCAAGATCATTAGGAAAGCAATTACTATTCTCATTCAAGTAAAGATAAGATGAGGAGCAGAGGAATACTAATATTTTGAAAATGCAAGAAATGTGCTAGGAATAGAGAAGGCAGAAGGATTTCCAGCAAAGTTGTTTGATGGATCCACAGATCCATCCATAACCTTGTATTACTGCCAAATTCATCCATCCTTTCCAAAGGGTGAAATACTAGCAGTCTGCTAGGATGCACTGATGGACAGCTTTGTCCAGGCAATGCTTCAGACAAAAAGATCCTCTGTTGGCAAGAGGATAAGGGCAGTGAGAGGAGTGACTGAGTACCTTAGGAAGGCAGCAGTCAAACAGCCCTTCTGCAGCTGGTGATTTGGAGTTCTCAGTCCGTTTAGGAGAACTTAAAATTGGATTCACTTGCCTTGGCCAAGAGAGGGACTACTTACACAATCTTTTGCTGTGATAAAGATCTCTCACAGGGTTTGTTTGTAACTTGTATCATGGCACTTGGCTATCCTACTATGTTTAAGAAAACATGTCTTTTCAGTCAGCTCAAAAATTAGGTGAAGGTGTAGGGTGTGTTCTATGACAAACCACTTGACTTGTTTTTACTGCAGCTTTCATCAGACCCAGCTGCATTCTGCAGGTTTAGAACTACTCCATGAACTTCCAAGTAAGCAGAACTCAGAAGTGAATGTTTTATAGCATACCTGACATCTAGATAAGTTTCTGTGGGATAAGCTTTTTTAGTAATTAGCTGTAGAGGAATAAGCTGCCTGGTCAAGATACCAAAACCATTATTTAATGAGAACTTTGACAGAAATGTATGACTTCCTCCTACACAGCATTAACCAGGGTGTAATGACTCACTTTGTTGCTCATCTAGATGAACTGTTGGCCAGTGGAGAAGCGGAAACCTTTGACTTTGCTTTCATTGATGCGGATAAAGAAAGCTACAATGAGTACTATGAAAAATGTTTGCACCTCATAAAGAAAGGGGGAATAATAGCTATTGATAATGTAAGTACTGCAGTTGTAGTGGTAGTAGCACAGGGAGTTACTGCTTTTGCTTCTGGGAAAGTAGAAAAGCCACAGTGGATTTCTGCTGATGTGACTTCTGACCTACAACTCGGTTTCCAATTGTTTGTTCCATGCTATACAAAGGAGGCTTTTAAAACTAAACATAAATTCCTAAAGAAAACTATATGAAACACTAGTATAAGCAAGAAATAAAACTCTGTAGATGTAAGAAGTGTTAAATTTGTGTTAAATTTGTTAGTACATAAACAGTCTGTGAAACGGAAACTTATCAAAATTGTTGAAATTTGGTACAGAGAATGCTCTGTAGTACTGATTTGTCTTGTAGTGCATTTTCTACTATGTACAGTATCTAGGTAAGATCAAAGATAGCACTTGTAATCAGTAACAACTAGTAAGTTACCAATTAATAACTTTTATTAGAAACACAACAATTTTAAACATCAAGCACCTGCAGGGTTATGGTGGCAGCTGAATAGGCTCTGTTTGGTTTCTGTTACTTCAGCTTCTAATTTGCAGTAGAATTACAACTAGCCAATTCTGTGGACTCTCAATTGTGCTTGCTTCTGAAAGTTCCATGCCAGAGACCACTAAAAATCTGAAATACAATAAAAAATATCTATTTCTAGAAAACATTGGAACAAATGAAGCGCATGATGGGGGATTTTTGTGTGTTCTGTTTTGGTTTTTGATAGGTCCTTTGGAAAGGAAAGGTGCTAAAACCAAGAAGGGACGACTTGGAAACCCAGGGCATCCACCACCTCAATGAGAAGCTTCTCAGAGATGCACGCATCAATATCAGCATGCTTCCAATGGGTGATGGCCTCACATTAGCATTCAAGTTGTAACTGGAGAAAGACCAAAAGATGGGAAACATCAAGCAGCATCAAATCATCAAGGAAGATGCAGGCAAACTAGTTTCAGAAATGGTTATTTAACCCACATCTCCACTGGATAGCATAGCCTGGGAAAATAGACTTTAGGAGCAGCAGGATCCTAAGGGTAGTTAAGTAGGGAAGAGAGACTTATTTTTACATCTACGGTGGTTTCTTATCTTAATTGTAATAAAGTAAGAAAGCATACACAGGGTTGTTGTAATGTAGTTGCTGGGAAAAAAAAGTAAAATCGCCCTTTGTAGAAGTTCCAAGTGAATCAATAAAACAAAGTAATTTTCTTTCCTAAAACAGGCTACTGAGAATAAGCAGTCCTACCATCAAAATAAAAAGAAATGGAGTTTACTAATGTTAAAAGTCATAACAGAAAAATGGATTTTTAAGTCATAACAGAAAAATGGATTTTTAATTAAATATTCATGACATCAGGGAGATTGCCAGCCTTCTCAAACTAGTGATGCTGAAAGTCACTGGTATTCCTTGGAAGGTACTACATAAGAAGCCTCAATTATACATCACCTAGGGGGGTGAAAAAAGAAAGCTATATTGAAAAGTGTGTCAAAGGACACACAGGATTTCCAATACAGGGCACTCCCTGAAACCTTGTGTGACAGCCTTTACCTTAGGTAACAGTGCAGGTTCTGATTTTTTTTTAAGTCAAAATAAGGAAGAGCAAATGGGCAAGAAGGAAACCAAAATAATTCTTCCTCTTTCCTCTCTCCTCCCACCGGTCTCCCAAAGAAGCAACTTGTAACTTCCTAGGATAGAAGCACCTAGCAAGTACAGACTATTGGCATCGAGTTTCCAGAATGAAAATGATGATTTTATGAGAATGCAGTACAGCTGTAAACTGTATATTCAAATAATTACTGCAAGCAGAGATTCCCTTCCCTAGGCAGCATCTAACAAAATGATATTTTTTCTACACCCTAGTATTTTTGCTATGGTATTCTTAACTCCTATTTAACTTCATTTGCTGTTGTCATCCATTACTCATAGTGATGCATTCTACAAAGTTTTCAATCAAGAAGCAGTTGTTGAAAAAGCTCACCTTACCTGGGACCAGAGAAAGATATTAAGTGGGCAAGAGGCATATTGAAGAGGCTAGGGAATAAGTATCCAACTAATGGCTTCTTTCTACGGTGAATTGCAAATAGCAATAAGTAGTTTTTAGGGCTTTTTATTTCAGCCTGAAATTCTCAGTGCAAAGAAAACCTAATTAAATAAGAAAACACAACTATCATTTACAGATAAAAGCTTCACTGGCTACTGTTTGGGGGTACTAATACACTGAAAGGGTATCACATATATTGAAGAACAAAGTCACTTAAGAGTTGAACCCTGTAGGGAATCTGTATCAGAACTAAGAACTTCTTCCATTTGCTTAAGTAATGCACTTGAATGATTCAAGGCACTGAGAACAAAGATTTCAAGTCTCAAAATTGTTGGAGTCAGCTACTTGATTCATATTTTTGAAATTTTAACTGGCTGGCTTGGATTCTCATAAGGTGCAGACATTCAAGGCATAGATCTTACCTAGATCAGGTAATTAGAATCATAGAATGGTCCAGGTCGGAAGGGACCTCCAAAGGTCATCTAGTCTGACCTCTGGGCAGTCAGCAGGGACATCCCCAACGAGACCAGGCTGCCCTGGACCTTGTTGAGCCTCACTTGTGGTAGTGTACTGCAGTAGGAAAGTAATGAAGAAAGGATGTTTTCTGACTAGGGCTACAAGTAAGGAGATGTCAGTTCTACTTCTTCCACTTAAGACCCTGATTCAGCAGAGGATGTCCAGATGTGCTTAAGTACTTCACCAAATTGCTGACTAGCTGATGTAAAATAAAATCCATCCCTCAGAGAAGGCCAGGACAAGGTGTGCATGGCCCTAAAATGAGAGTTTAAATAAGGCATAAAGCTTACCTAATTTTGTTTTAGCTGCAGAGCTTCAGTCCTATATGTGCCTCAATTTTCTTATCTAGTCAAAAGAAATAACACCTTACTAAAGTCTTAATGACCATAATAGCTTTCAGATGGAGTGGCTAAAGGAATATACATGTTTGCATGCAGAGCTTCTAGCTGTGGTGTACATTGTAATTTTACTTTCCAAGTAGATAACAAAAAATTGTAAGGGTTACAAACACAAAAGGAGACACTAACAGCTGGAGCACCCTCTCAAATATTCCTGCTTTCAGAGAGTGTAGACTGACCCATCCTAAACATTCAGAAGTCACTGGAGGATTGATCACAGACCCTGTAACTAGTTATTAATTTCTAAGTTGCATGAATCCTCTTAGTAAAGCTGAGCCAAAGGCGGGGGGGGGGGGGGGGGGGGGGGGGGGGGGGAACCCACCACCACTGTTAAGTAACATTTTAGCAACATTCAAAAACAGACAAACAATCATAGTTCATTAATTTCAAAACTCCTGTTCTTTGAATGGTGGGAACTGGCAGTCCCTGTCACCAAATCTAGAGGAAGACATTTCAAGAACCTGGGGATAAAGCCACATGCAGGGGGCTAGCATTTTGCCTCTGCTTTGGATTCTGCTCCATTTTAAATATGCAGAGCATAGTGTGAGCATTTAATCAAACCTGTCTCCATCCTGATCACGTAATTACCATTAGAAAGAAAGCAATGTGTCCCTAAACTATGGATTGATGAGCCATCTGTAAGCTGAAACAAAGAGCAGAAGGAAGCTTAATTGAATCAAATATTTAGAATACATTACACTCTATCTTTTAGTTACTCAGAAGTTGGCCTTCTCTTCAGGCTTCTGTCCTGCACATCTGGAATTAATTTCCACTAACTGCATTTACTCCTTCAACCTTACTATAAAGTGTCTGCTGATAATATATAATTATGGTTTCATTTAAGTGGTGACTCACCTTTAGGGAATTTGTGGGGACAGTGGGAATTTAGGTTTGCATTAGGTGGTGAAAGTGGACCTCATGGTAATATAGCATATGTTTTTGTTTTCTCTAGTGGTGAGATTATGCATGGGAACTTACAGATCTGCCCACCCCTCCCAGGTGGAACAACTGTCTGAGCTCACGTTATAGTGGCTCCGAATTTTCCACACCTAAAGAAGAGCTGACATGGGGGGTACAGCTATTGCTCAAACCCTATCAGCCAGCCATTCATACAACACTGGCATCTCCTCTAGTTGCAGGGACTGACCATGGAGAGGCCAACAGAGGTGACAAATGCGCAGCTGCAACTTGCTTAGAAGCAATGGGGCTGAAGGATAGTGCATTAAAATCAACCAATCAATTGGTCCTCTTAATGCAGTAACTCCCTAAAGCCACCATGAGAATAAAAGCATGTAAATCCTAGCTACTGATCTAGTTTTTCAGTCCCTGCTCCAAAGATGTCACATTTGAAATGGTGTGGTAAGATACTTGTATGGGTGAAAGGGAAAGGAACAGAAGACTGTTTCAGAGCAGACTTTGCATCTCTACTAGCTAATTAAGTACACAGCAATCGCTTGGCAGTGTTGCCATGCCCCCATTTTATGCTGGCCTTCTTTGATACACCCAGGGGAAAGGTAGCAAGAGCTTATCTACAGTTTAGAAAACACCTGGGACTCAGACTGGGTGCCTCCAAACAGAAACAACTCACTGCAAGAGCAGACACAGCAGTTCTTGAAAGATCAAGGATCACTTCTGCATCTTCAGTGCTGTGGCTCTTGATCATGCTGGGACATGTGTGGGACAAAGCAGGGAGCATCATCAGTCTCTCACATTGCTGCAGGCCTAAAGGAAAACTGAGCTTCTGGCTGTAGTGTAACTTAGAGGTATTTGTTTGAACCTCTGATACTGTTGCCCCTCCTTTTAACAAACTCGCTGAGTGTTTTTAATCTGTTTGAGTTTAGCCACATCACACACAGACTACACTTTCTGTGAACTGCCGCTTATGGAAGACAATTAGCAAGCTTTCTGTGATAAAGCCCTTAGGATACCAGGAGAAGGAACATGCATAAAAATCTCATCCAGATCTCCTCCTTCAAAGTATGAGCAACTCCCCATACTCCCCAGCAGCCTAGCAGCTCAGACCTGAGGCACATACCATGTCTCAGGCACTGCAGTCTTGATGATATTTGGGTGGCAACTGCAGCAAGCACCATTATCTTGCAGCTGGTGCGTTTTTGATGGCATAGTAGCACAGCCACCTTTATCCCTGTGTTCTCTTTATCACTTGAAGAAATCCATCCTAAACGGCCACAGCAGGGGTGAATAAGTCAAGATATCAGTACTGTTTTAAAAGACTGTTCTTCCTACTGGTTGAGATGAAAACAGCTTGGTTTTATCTAATCATACAGAACCTGCCTCCTCCATCTCTTGCACCACCCTTGCACTACCACAAGGAACATGACCACGCTGAGTGGCTCCATGTGTTCTTACAAACAACAAGAATGCCAACACATTTGGATAATTTATGGGTTCCTCAAACACAAGAGGTCTGAATCCATGTCTGAGGAATTTGCAGTATGTTTGATTTTACTACTCATTCCATTTTAACAGAGCACTAGCATGTCCTTCACAGAATGAAAATGTACAAAGGAGAGAGAGGGAGAGGGAGAGGGAGAGGGAGAGGGAGAGGGAGAGGGAGAGGGAGAGGGAGAGGGAGAGGGAGAGGGAGAGGGAGAGGGAGAGGGAGAGGGAGAGGGAGAGGGAGAGGGAGAGGGAGAGGGAGAGGGAGAGGGAGAGGGAGAGGGAGAGGGAGAGGGAGAGAAAAGAAAATGAGAAAAGAGAAGCGTTGTTCTGGGGAAGGATTTCAGATGAAAATCCAAACAAAAAGTACTGAGCAGGAAACAGCAAAGCAAATGCTTCCCCCTTTGCACACTTAAGCTGCAAATGAGAATTTCATGCCATAGTAAGCACTGAAGTTTACTCAAAGAAACTTAATAATTTTTTCTCTGTCTCCTTGCCCATTGGTTCCTCAGCTCTCTGGTCTGCCAGGCCCTTCCCCTGGGCAGTGGTGCTTCTCTGCTGCATGTTGTGCCGAGTGATTTGCACTGGGGTGAAAGTCTCTGCACAAGTATAAAGCATTACCCCTGCATAATTCCAGTCACACACAACTTGATCTCATGCATTTGCAGCTACTCATGTTTTCTAAGTCACCTGTTGTATAATAATAATTTTTAAAGCAATGTTTTGAAAAAGGAAATGAACAAACATAAAACCCGTAGAAGAGGGAAATTAATGTGGGATTTCAGACAAGTTATTTATCTTCCTTTTTGGCTCAGTGCAATATTGTAGGAATAAACACACAACTAGCTGCTTTAGTATTTACTCCTATTATAGGAAAAGTAAACATTGATGATAAGTCACTGCTTTCCAGGATTAGATTTCATATTTTAGAAACTGCTTTAAATTAATGCAGAGGCAAACATTATCTTTTCTTATTCATATATTTCCCTAATGAGTTCTAAGCAAATTGTGCCTACTTATATTTTATGATTTTAAATAATTAAAACATTTTATGGAGGCAACTAAAATTCTCCCCAGAGTTAGCAGAAAGATTATTGATTGAACAGATCTCAAGCTACAAGGCAAAAATTATTATTTAGTTTAAAGGCTCATAATTTTAATCCTATTCAGCTACTGAAAATCCAAGAGACAATTTTTACAGCAACCTTTTGAGTTATACTGGGGTGGGGACTTGGATTATGTTGGTGAACTGAAAGTAGTAATTTTTTTAGTTCATGAAATCAGATTTTCAGAAGATAGTTAATGAGAGAGTCTTACTGCTGCTGTCACAAGTAAATGCAATGTCCAGATACTGAATGCATACATGACAACACGGTGTTCATTACCCAGGACAGAGCCTGGCTCTACATTCACAACACCAAGAATTGGAATCAAACCCACAAATACTAAACATCAACAGAAATAGTCCACTCTCAGTAGAGAACTAATTCACAGGACACACAGTCTCTGCGTGTCATGTTGTGTGGCATAGCCACAGGAGTCCCATAGGGTTATAACACAGATGTTAGTGGCCTGTGGCACAATCTCTAGCAACAAAAAGGAACAAACAACCAAAACAACTAAATCACAACAACAAGAAAGAAACAAGAGAGACATCTTTTTCACAGACAGGTGCAAAAAAATACTGTAGAGAAGAAACAAATACTTGGAAATCTTCATGGAAAGGAAAACCAGCAATAACTGAAGGTAAAATTTAGCCTTTTTTTAAGGGAAACCAGATAGAACCTCTTGCTCACCCATGATGTCACTTGTATCATTTAATGTGTGGAAGAACACATTAGGAGTTTTCATTTAAAGGTAAGAGGGGGAGAGGGGAAGAGGGGGGGGAGAGAAAAAGAAAGAAAGAAAGAAAGAAAGAGAAAGAAAGAGAAAGAAAGAAAGAAAGAAAGAAAGAAAGACAGAAAGAAAGAAAGAAAGAAAGAAAGAAAGAAAGAAAGAAAGAAAGAAAGAAAGAAAGAAAGAAAGAAAGAAAGAAAGAAAGAAAGAAAGAAAGAAAGAGAAAGAGAGAAAGAAAGAAAGAAAGAAAAGAAAGGAAAGAAAAGAAAGGAAAGAAAAGAAAGGAAAGAAAAGAAAGGAAAGAAAAGAAAGGAAAGAAAGAAAGAGAGAAAGAGAGAGAGAAAGAGAGAAAGAGAGAAAGAGAGAAAGAGAGAAAGAGAGAAAGAGAGAAAGAGAGAAAGAGAGAGAGAGAGAAAGAGAAAGAAAAGAAAATTTAGAAGTAAACAAAAAAAGAAAGAAATTAAAAACTAAAAAACCCAGAACAAACTAAAAACAGAGAATCAAAACAAAAAAAGGGGGGAAAAGAGAGAAGAAATTACAAACATTAGGCAAATTGTACCTAAAGAACCAAAATGCTGACTTCTAAGCATTATTGTTTACACTATAGGGCCTATTCTTTACCCTATAACAGCTAAATTCACATGGGCTGTGGCTCAGTGTCCTGGTTTTGGCTGGGACAGAATTAGTTTTCTTCCTAGTAGCTGGTATAGTGCTGTGCTTTGGAATTAGTATGAGATAAATGTTGATAACACACTGATGTTTTCATTTGTTTTTAAGCACTGTTTGTACTAAGTCAAGGATTTTTCAATTTCTCTTGCCCTTCCCATAAGAAACCTGCAGGGGCACAAGAAAGTGGGAGAAGACACAGCTAGGACAGCTGACCCAAACTGGCTGAAGGAATATTCCATACCATATGACATCACGTCCCGTCTATAAACCTGGGGGCAGTTGGCCAGGATGGGCACATTGCTGCTTGGCAAATGGTTGAGGATTGGTCAGTGGGTGGTGAGCAATTGCACTGTGCATCACTTGTCCTTCTTCAGTTTTATTTCCTTCTCTTTATAACTTCTTTTTCATTGTATTTTTTTATTACATTTTTTTTAATTAAAAAAAATTAAAATCAAATACTAAACTATTTTTATCTCAGCCCACAAGTTTTACTTGTTTTCAGTTCTTCTCCCCATGCCACTGTGGTGAGCATGGAGGAGTGAGGAAGCGCCTGCAACTAGATACCAGTTTACTTGCTGACTGGGGTTAAATCATGATGCTCAGTGCTTGCTCTATTTCTTTATAAGGTACATATTTCTGCATTTGCTTACTACGACTCAACATTGCATATGTCTGCTTTCAGGTAAAAACCTGAAAGGCAGGAGCAGTAGTAACAGCTGCAACTAGCAGAAGTATAAAGTTGTGTCAGATGACAGTGGACACCTCTGAATCCAGGTGGAGCTGGATATACAAGGGACAGGGAAGCAGTAGTGAGACCTTCACAATGCTCCATGCAGAAGGACCCATCCCTGCCTCCACCTGTGACAAAGTCCATCTCCACAGCTACAGCTGAGTAAAAGCACCTCAGTTGCCTTCACCAACAGCTTCCACCTAGCTACTGGTAGCTCCTCAGCCTCCTGGGTACATCAGCAGGATACTGCTGTGCCATTTCTGCAGTGTCACCTTCAACGTCCTCTAGCCATCTAAATGTCAGCTGCTATAAAATGCTCCCCTAAGACACTAATACATTATCTCACTGTAATTAGTGTGGTCGTTCCGAAGCAGAAAGCCACAGTTAATTGTGCAACTACTGTGCCGTCATGTATTATATCAAAGAGATTAATACAACCTGAAAAGAATTGCAGAGCCCTCCTTAGATTTCTTGGAAGAGCAGAACTGGATTATATTCTAATGAGCCTCAAAGACATTCCCAATGCAGAGCAACAGTAATTCATTCTTAGAGTGCGATTACAAACAATATTTACTAGGTCAAACTATTGATAAAACAGGTCCTGTACAAAAAGCTACATTTTCTCAACAAGTGTGTAAAGCAAGCTCCTATGTCTCATCTGGGTCTTCCCATGGCTGTTGGGAATTTTAGGTACAGTCATTTCCTGGGAACTACTCCCACCAACAGAACAAGCTAAATAAATTTGCACAAGTAATCTTAATTTTCACCATCCCTATGACATATGGGCAATCGTTTCAGCATTATAACTCTTATGTGTGCTTCTTCATGACTTTATTAGGTGTTATTTTACTTCTTTCACCTTGAAGCCAATAAACTGAGAACCTATAAACAGGAAGATATTTGGCTTCATCCAGCCTGTGCAAGTAGAGAATCCCTAGGTCTCAGAAGAGCCATGAGGCCTTGTCACATTTCTCTAGCAGAAGTAGTGGAGCAAATTAAGGAGCCACCAACAGAAGTTTTAACTGCCTTTTCTGAGTTTAATTATCTTCTCTTTCTCAAAAACAAATTGACAGTAACAGCTACAGCAACTGTAAATCATCTCAACTAACACCATGTACTTTTTCTCCAAGGGATCAAAGGCCGTCAAGTAGAAGGGAATTAAAACAGAGGAGAGAGAATAACAGGAGAGGGAACAGAGGATTTTCCTACCTTCACATTTTTCCTATGAAAGAAATTATTAAAATTAAAGCCTTTCATTTCCTGGAAAGTCTACTTCTCCACCTCTTTTTCCTTCTCTCCCTTGCTGCTAACCAGGATGAGGTCTTTGTGCCTGAAACTCTGCCCCTCAGCTAGCCAATTGCTGTGGTGTGGGCAACTCAGCTCACATGGCCAAGGCAGGCACGTTCCCACTCAAAACAAACACCAACACAGCTGTGCATGTGGGGAAGGTTGCTACAAATGACTGCAGTGAGACTTGCCTGGTACACTTCTTTGCTACAGCTTGCTACAAAAAAAAAAGAAAAAAAAAGTAGAAAATCCATACTAAAGTACTGTACCCTGAAAAGGTATTTCATAGAACCATAGAATTGTTCTGGTTGGAAAAGACCTTCAAGATCATCAGATCCAACCATTATCTAGCTACCAAGCCTAGTGCTAAGCCACATCCCTAAGCACCACATTTATGCATCTTTTAAACACCTGCAGGGATGGGGATTCAACCACCTCCATGGGGACCCTATTCAAGTGTTTAATAATCCTTTCATAAAAAGTTTCTTCTAATATCCAAACTAAATCTCTCCAGGTGCAATTTGAGGCCATTTCTTCTCATCTTACCACAGTTACTAGGGAGAGGAGACCAACACCCACCCCATTACAACTTCCTTGTGAATTGCTGTTTACTTTAATTCATTTCATAAAACATTGACTCCTGACACACTGAAGAGAACCACTAATGCTCACCTGTTGCTCTCTCTGCCAACAAAGACACTGCAGCTGGTAATGTAGAAGGCGGTCATTTCCACTTGCCACATGCATGGCAATGTCTGTCAGAGCTGGTCCAGAGCTCAATTGATGAACCTCCCAGGCATGACAGTGAGTAGCCTGCATCCAAACACTATTACAGCAAACAAAACTAGCCTCTCCTCTACTATGGGCTGCTCCCCACCTTCAACTAAAATATCTAGCATACCCCCTTTTCAACAGCCCTGCCATGTGAAGAGGTTGATGGGTGGTAGCTCTCTTCTCCATCCCCATGCTTCAATTGCTTAACTGGGACTTAATTGCAAAGATGGGGGATGAGTTTGTGAGGTACCTGCATTTAGCAGTGCAAAGTCTCTGTGCTGCAGCCACATGCCCATACTGCTGGCACACCATGTGGCCACCACAGGGGCTGTTAAGCCCAGGCATGGTGCCTAGTGCCATCAGACATTGCAAGATGTCGAATTAGCCAACATTTTGAATCCTTCCCCTTAGCCTTCTGGGGCTGGTTGGTTTGTTGGCAGCTAGTGCGCCCAGTCCTCGTCAGCAAGCACTTCACAAAACTGAGGGTGGCCAGGACATCTCTGTGGAAATCAAGGGATCTTGAGCCTTTTGGAGCTTTCTACAAAGGTGTTGTCAAGTCAGGAGGAGGCCATCAGTTATGAAGATAACTTCCTTCATTAATTAAGAGGGGATGCATCCAGGAATCAGCTGCCATCCAGTGTAGGGAACAAGGCCAATCACTCTGAGGCCATTGCACTCCCGGCATTCTTAGACACGGGGCTGAAGGACATCCGAATGCCACCGTACGCGGGGGCTTCCCTCCTCTGATGCTATTGCTCTTGCTCAGAATCAGGCTTAGGCTTACTTCAGCCTGTGTTCCCCCGTTGGCTGCGAAAAGGCTCCCGTGATACGCGCACTGCGGGCGCTGCTACCTGGGAAGCTCCCCAGAAGGGCTAAGGAACACCAGCGGCCACCAGATGGCGCCATTAGCTCGCGGCCAGGAGGGCAGCGCGGGGCGGAGCCGCCGCAGGGTTTTCCCCAAGCGGGAGCAGCCCCAGCCGGGTCGGTCGCACTCCTCCAGGCTACACAGCAGCAGTGAGCGGATTGGGTCACTCACAACAGTAAATTACAACAATGTTTTGTCAGTAGTTGCAGCGGAAAAGGTTTCGATTGCATCTATGCAAAAAAAACACCACCACACCCCACCTTGAAGCCAAGCCCTGAACATAACAAAACTTGTAATTTCTTAAATGAAGCAGTGTTCCTAATAGACTCAGTTAAGATGTGTTTTTAATAATGCCACCATGGAGCAGTAAAATAGCCAAGGATGAAGCTCACTGGTTCCTTGTGAGCTGCCTCCTCAGCTCTCCCACTTGCGCTAAGCCCAGATTCAGGGCAAGCACTTAGGACTATGCTAGCACATCCAAACCTACTCCATGAAGTACACCATCAGAAAAACTATATAATAGCCATTTAGTATTTTAGTGCTCACAGGAGCACAGGCAAAGTAAACCAAAAAGATACCAAATTGCCTTAAATGCAAAACCATTAAGCTGAGCCATTGCTTCAGCATTAGGATTTCCCCCCATCAATCCAGATTGAAGAACATCTCATTAAAAGATCCACAAAATTTTAAGAGTTCTGATGTGTGTGCTACTGTTAGCCAGCAGTAATTGTACTACAAGTACTGCTGGATTTTCAACATTAAATTCTTTTTTAAAAACAGGTCCTGTAATAAAGGTCAAACATTTGGAGCTGGAAAAAAGTCTTGACTGCTTGCTGTTGCTAAAGGTGCATCAGAGCTTTTCTGAACACCAGTAGGTAGGTGTAGATATGAACCAAATAGCAGTGTATAATACCTCACAATTTTTTAATCTTTAATTGCCTTTGATGAGCACAAAGCACTGCTGGGTAAAGCACTGGCTGAACAAATGGGTCCAAAGAGGAGTGGTCAATGGAGTTAATCCAGCTGGCAGCCAGTCACAAGTGGTGTTCCTCAGGGCTCAGTGTTGGGACCACATCTGCCTAACATCTTTATTGAGGACCTTGATGAAGACATAGTGTAGCATCAGTAAGTTAGCAGATAACACCAAGTTAGGTGGGAGTGTGGATCTTCAGAGGGTAGGGAGGCTCTGCAGAGGGACTTGGATAGATTGGATCAATGGGACATTAATAGGATGAGCTTCAACAAGGTCAAATGCCAGGTCCTGCAGTTGGGTCACACCCCCAAGCAACGCTACAGGCTTGGGGCAGTGTGGCTGGAAAGCTGTCTGACAGAAAGGGACCAGGGGGGGTGTTCTAATCAACAAGCAGCTGAGTATGAGCAAGCAGTGTGTCCAGGTGGCCAAGAAAGCAAATGGCATCCTGGCTTGGATTAGAAATGCTGCATCCAGCAGGAGTAGGAAGGTGATTGTCCCCTTGTACTCAGCTCTGGTGAGGCCACACCTCAAGTACTGTGTTCAATTTTAGGCAGCTCAATACAGGAGAGATGTCAAGGTACTGGAGCAAGTGCACAGAAGGGCAACAAAGCTAGGGAAGGGCCTAGAGAATAAATCTTATGAAGAGTAACTGAAGGAGCTGGGGCTGTTTAGTTTGAAAAAGAGGAGGCTGAGGGGAGACCTCATCACTGTCTACAACTACCTTAAAGGACATGGTGGATGGGCTGGTGCTAGTCTCTTCTCACAGGCAATTAAAGACAGAACAAGAGGGAACAGCCTCAAGTTGGCACTGGGTAGGTTTAGACTGGATGTTAGGGAAAAAATTTTCACAGAGTGATCAGGCATTGTTTGACCCAGCACCTCATGGTAAGAAGGACATAACACAACTAAAAGGCAAGCCCAGGAACAATCATATGGGAAACATCAGTAAAAGAGCAAGTATGCACACTACAATAATTGATAAAATCTGTGGGTTTATTCCTATTCCAGATCAGGGACAGAAATACTCCACTGCAAAGGAAGATTGACAAATCATAAATCCACTTGCAACAGATATAGTCCTTTCATACCCCTTAACAAGCCAACTAGCTTTTTTTTCGGGGGGGGGGGGCTGGGGGGGACTCACCTTTCCCCTGGCTCACAGGAAGCATTTGTACCTGCCATTAAGACACTGCTGCTGCAGGTGTAACCCAGTATGTCATTAGTGGCTTACCTTCCATAGAATTGCTTCTGTCATTGCCGAGTGGTATGATAAGGAAACAAGAACCTTTGACATAAGCAGGGCTGAATCATCTGTGTGGGCTGTCTTCTGTTTGCTGGATTATATTTCCTATGAAAGTGCAGTTACCATAGATTTAAATGCATCTTCACAGTCAGTAGATGGACTACTGCAGTAACATGCCAAATACCAGAAGAGAACATTAGAGGGCAGTAAGCACACTCTACTACTACCTGGCTTTATCCGTGCCAACAGCCAAGCATATCAACTTGAATTGACTGGCCTCACAAGGACAGACAAGGGATGAGGGTTGACCAGAGTGTATGGGGCTTACAATATATTCTACCTTCTGCAAGGTTTGCTGTTCTGGGTTTTTTGCATTTCTGCTCCAGTTTCCAGGCTGAGGTTCGTCTCTTTTGTTCCATTTTGCACACAGCAGTGGCAGTTTTTGCAGACTTGTCTGCATGTTACACCAGTAACTTTTCTCCTGTTTTTGTGATTGTCTTCCCTTTGTGTAATCCAACACGCCTTGTCCTTATCTCAAGTGACACTTCTGCTTTCCTGGCTCTTTTCTTTCCTCTTCGCCCACCAGAGGGGAGAAGGAAGAGAAAACCTGTGTTATAACAGGACTGCTGGGACTCAGCTGTCAGTTGAGTTAAAACCAGGACACCACGGGAAAGGTAAAAACCTGTGCCCCAGTTCTTGGGAATAAAAACTTTCCATACGCATTCCAAGGCAGTTCCAGATTTTCTGGTTTTGAATGACTGCAGCATGAACATCAAGCTGAACCACGTGGAGATGCAAGGTTAACTGAAACAAGCTGAAGAATTTCTATGGCACAGAACATAAAAACGTTCAAGTCACTTGCACAGTAACTTATAAAATCGAGGGCAGCATGATCTCCTGTAAAAGGGTCTTTTATTTATGAAAGCATGATTGAATCTCCTGGCAAAACGCACAGACCACCTCTACTCCAGCTGTACCAGGCAGGAATGCAATGCTGCAGTCCAAACAAACAAGACGCAGGGCAATGCTCAGGTCATTGGTTATCTTGAGTGCCTTTATTTTATTCAGAATGACACCTGAGGAAAGGCTAGCTAGCACTGAAAGTTATTATTAAGGCGTTTTAATGGTTCTATCAAAATGGAGCTATTTAAACTACCAACGCTCCTCACCATAACACTCCAATGGTACCACCAGCTTCTGTGACAAACTGGAAAAGCGAGTCTGACAGCCATTTTTATAAGCTGCACTTGAGAGATGTCAGGAGACACTGAATTTCCTTTTCACACTCAAAGTGGTGATTTTTAACAGAATGTTTCAGGAAAACTCATTTTTGCAGTTCTCTTAATTACTGCAGAGCCCTTTTTATTTCTCCATTCCAAAAAATGAAACTACTTACAGTTCAAAGGCTACAGACCAGTACAGTGATGCACATGAAAACAGAGTAAAATGGGTAGGTTCAAGCTTTCCACTACATATTTGGATGAAAGGTTGAGGAAAAAAACTCTGCAGATATGCTTTTATTTTACTTTCCTCTTTGTGATCTTGGGAAAAACAGCTGATGAACAGGTAGTGAAGTAAAGAATTAGAGTAGTTCTTAAAAAAAAGTGTCAGACCACTACATGGCTATCAAAAGTTTCCAAAACCAGAAAAAAACCATCACTGTTGCAGCTGTGTTTTAAGGATGCAATCATGCATCACTATCAAGAGTCCTTTATTTACCCAGCTGGATGTGGTATACAGATACATAGCATTTTATTTCTCAGAAGCCTAGACACACTTTGTGAGGCACCAAAGATGGTTCTATTAATAAGAGAACCTGTACTAAAATCCTCATCTGGCTGCATGGTCTCTAGATTTAAGTGGTCTAGCACACAAAAACACTTGAAACTAAGTAACGTGAGCAGTAAGAGCAACACATTGCACCTTACATGCTTCTTCCATCATCAGGTGGCAGAACTGCTCCTTAGAAAAGGGTATTAAGAACAGCTGTAAAGCACAAATGTTGCCAAGCCTTCATTACATAACAGACTAGTCAAATTCACTGACAAGCCTGCCCAAGAGCCTAACCAAGAAGCATAAGCTCTGCTGTCTTCCACAGGGAAGGTGGTTTAGCTATTCCACAGCTAGAGCCTAAACACAAGCAGTTTACAACACAGTACTCAAGAATCTGCATGCAAGGGCAACAATGCTGGATGGAACAAGACTTCAGACAAATCACTAGGACTTTTACAGGGGTTAAGTCTAATCCAGTATGAACAGAACATAGCCAAAGCTTCCTGATCATAAGCTAACCACCTACTCTATAAAGGAAGTTGCTGTGGACTACAGACTGCAAGACTAAGTATTAAGATACCCTTTTCTGCTATGAGAGACTAAGAAGCAGGCTCTAGGCACTCCCCTGAACTCAGTGTATCTCCATTCTTTGGCTCATACAGCAGGCACTGTACATTATACATAAAAAGCATTCACAGCTAGTTACAGTTAACCTTAAGTGATGTTATGATCACAGACCAGCTGTCCCCCATACTTCCATTCCTTGTTAATTCTAACCTGGCAAAACATGAGATTTTTGCATGTTTCTGGGCTCAAAATGTGTATCTGCCATGATTTATTCATAAAAGGGAAAGCAAAACCGGATGCATTTTCCTCTATCTTCTTTTAAAATTAAGCCTTTATTTCAGTCATTTTAAGCAGAAACCTCTCACAGCAGTTGGGATAAGCAGGCTGCTATACCATTACACTGTCACATTCAGTTGCAGAGATAGGTCTCACTTCATACAAATATAAGCAAAAGGTGTGTTTGTGGTGAGGTTTTTCACCCCTTGGGCAGAAGTATTAAGGAGCAGTTCTGAAATGATTCAGTGTGCCAAGTACACAATCCTGCACTCTATGCATCAGGAAGCCAACCAGTAATGCAGTAAATCTTGTCTGTGGAACACAGGGTAAACTAAACCATTGTGTCATGACAAATCTTACCTGACAGAAAAGCACATTCAAATTGCTTGAGGAATCCAATTGATCAGTGAAAACCATCTATATTCAGTGTTGTCATGGGTGGGGTGGAGGTCCTTAACTGCACAAAGGTATAGAGCACTACTTTGATTATTTCAAGTTACAGCTTAAAACATTTAATTTAGCACTACCCTCATATCTTAATTCTTAAAATATATGAGGCACAAGTATGTGTGTGTACTTGTTTTATTCACGATTTATCTTGGGATACCAAATGTATTTCTCCTTCAGGTGATTTAACAAAATTGTTGACCTCATTTAAAAACATCCACTGATCCATTTTTCATTCAATGCCAATATTGAATGTTAAAAGGAACATAAAAACAAACATGCACACAATTGTACAGGTTTCATAAATGTCTATTTCATTATTTGTGGGTAGCGCATTAAACAGTTAAATACATTTAAATAATGTTTAGGTGACTGCACTAATGCAGAATTTTAACTAGATGGGGAACCAATTTAACTAGAAACCAGCTAACAAGTAACTGTCTAGATACTTCAAATACAGTGCTTTTTCTAGGTGATCCTTCTTGGGGAAGAGAAAAAAAAAAAGAAAGCCTGCTGGTCACATTGGAAATACATTTTAAGGCCAAATTCTTCTGATATCCCTTCTCTGAGGCAGTTTCTTCGCCTTTTTAAGCCTCCAATTCCAGACCAAGACCAAGTTTATGGCCACCAGCATTGATGCTCTTTCCATCTATCAGGGCAGACAGTGTAAGCTTCACACCTGTAAGATTTTTAAGCAGCATGTTTACAACACACAATCAAAATAGCTTTCATACAACTCAATCTTCATCACTACAAGTCCCAGCTGTAGCTCTATTGCTATTTCATTAATTTCCTCCTAAGATTTCTAGAGAAAAATTCATTTATCCATGAAATATACTGGAACCTATTCACATGAATCAAGCTAGATGCTTTGTCTGAATACCATGTTATAAAGTGGACATGCAAAGTCCCTATCTGGTAAATACACAAGACTTCTTTTTTTCTACATTAAGGTGTGTAAAGGTGTTATGGGGGACTCCAAACCTCACTTCCCCCACCTCCATCAGCAGAGGTTTGAAGGGGGGAAGACAAAGCTGCACCAGGGGAAGTTTAGGCTCAAGGTGAGGAGAAAGTTCTTCACAGAAAGAGTTACTGGCCATTGGAATGGGCTTCCCAGGGAGGTGATGGAGTTGCCATCTCTGGAGGTGTTCAAAAAAGGATTGGATGCGGCACTTGAAGCCATGGTTTAGTTGGTCATGACGTGTTGGGTGATAGGTTGGACTTGATGATCTCTGAGGTCTTTTCCAACCTTGTTGATTCTGTGAAAGGTGCAAAATTGACCTGCCCTCTCCATGGGGGACAGGTAAAAAGGCGCACATTCTTCCCGCCAGGAGCTGAGGTCTCTTGCATGTATTCACCCATGGGAGAAGCCCATGCTGAGACCTGGAATTGTGATTGGCTGGGTTCTTCACACCCAATATATATTGGTACTGGACACATTGTCTAGGAAAATCTTAAATAGAGTGACCAGAAACCGGTCTAGGCTCTCATTTTTAGATCAGTTTTGGCACTTGTTTTGGACTCACTCTGCTCTCTCTCTAGATTCACGGTGAAATTGAAGAGGTCAGCACTTGGACTTGGCTTCTCCCCGGACCTGCCTACCCTGCAGTTCTGCTCCCTGCCTGCCATGAAACTTGCAGCTTTGCTTGCACTGCTCAGTGTCACTCCATGAGTTTTGCCCCATGCAAGCTGTGTCTAAGGACACTTTAGCTTTGGCAGGTCCTTTTCCCGTTGGATTTGTGCCACATGATCTACAAATTGGATTATAAACTTGCAGTTCTGGAGCCTGCCATGAAAGAGAAACCTATGGACTATCTTTAAATTCCTACTCCGTTCTCAGGAGTAAAATCCGACTCATCAGCTTTCCCTAAGGTCCTGGCTTATCTCAGTTTTGTAAGTGGGATGAAGCTATTTTGTGTCTTAGCCTTTTCCATTTTCTGAATTCTCTAAATTGTACTAAAGTTGCCCATAAGCATTCCTGTACAATTCACGACTGAATAAAACCTGCAAATAAATTTAACTAGTCTGTATATAGTTTTGGGGTGGGGTTTTCAGGAAGATAAAGATAACTATCTCTTTATAATTCCCACCTCATTCATTTAACCCCAATCAAAACAAAAATGAGAAGGGAAATTATGTATAGAAAGATAGACACTTGTACCAAGGAACAGATGCAATGAAACTACAATTTGTACTAGTTTTCAAATAAGGAACTACCCAATGGTAATATAGCATTCACAGGTGTTCTCATATTTAAACAGAAAAATTTAAGGGTTTTTTAGTAAATATGAAGAGCAGGAAAAGTGTTCTTCTGACAATTGTTATTAATTGCCAAAACCTGCAACCATTCCCTTTAGTATGGCTGGAGAAAGCAATGCTAAAAAAACAACCGAACAAAAAAAAAAACGTACTTCACACAGCCTAAAGTTAGGCTGTCAAACACAATACAGTCCACTCCTACACAAGTCAATCAGGAATGTGATGCAGAAAGCCCATTACCTGCAATGGAATTTGTCTTGTTTGGATAAAGACTTCATTTGTAGTGTAAGTAAATGGAAAATGTCTACTATTTCTTAAACGAAATTATCATGAAAAAGGGAAATAACTGCATATAAATGCAGAGATCTCCAAGATTTTCTTGTGATACATGAAAGATGTATGTGAAATAATTAATGCAATAACTCTTACCTGGCCTCAGGGTCTGGGTATAACCCACTCCAACTAGACTAGAATTGTTCACTTTTGCCTGAAAAAAAGAGACAAAAGCAATTGAAACGCTGGCAATTGACTGAATGGTTCTTATCATTCAGAAGCTACAATAAACACAGCAATAGTGCCATTATCAACTTAACCAAAATTTACTTGTTCTCTCAGTATCTCTGTGCTTACCTGATTCCCTCTTCCCAGCTATGCCCTTGCTCTTTAAATATGTTACTTTATCTCTAAGTTGAAGAGCACAGAGAACATAAGGGCAGGGAGAATCTGCAACTTAGCTCAGCAACTGAACTTTCCCACCCGCCCCCTTTTCAGAAGGCCACAGCAATTTATCACCTCAGTCTCCCAAAACAAGCCACTTCAGAAGAATCCTCTGTGTTCATATGGCTACAAAAGGATTAAACTGCAGTTCAAATCAACCAAGCTGCAAACATTTCATATCATCATCATAAAGAATGTGCAAAATTATTCAGTTCACTTTGTATCATTTTCTCTACAGGAAGATTTCAACAATTCAGGTTCAATTCCACTTCACAGAGAAAACCTCTGAGCCCATCACCTTTTTAACCAGTACTGTCAGAGTTGCTGCCATGAGAATGTAGCAGCTCTCTTCAAAACCCATTTTAAGTGTGTGTGTGGGGGAAATCTGTAAACTTACAGAACTTAATTCAAAGAGTTTTTCCTTTCCTTTTTTTTTTAAGTTCTCTAGAGAAGCACAACATTTGACAGTCAGACTCTAAATGAGTTTTTGCTTTATGCAAAATTACAGAATTTTAAAACTTGGTTTAATTTTGACTGCCTGGATTGTAAGCATACTTCCAACAAGACTTCCTGACCTATTACATCCTTTTGTACCAGTAAGACCGATTCACAGAAACTAAAAAAACCACACTGTGCTTAGCATAACACTTCCAGTTAGAGGCATACTTACAGAGATGGAAGCAGTGGAATCCAACTTGTATTTAGCTGCAATGCCAAAGCGAGTGCTGTTGCTACCTGCTGTCCAAGCCAGGTTTACAGCAGTTTCAAGATTGTCACTCACTTTCTGGTAAATTGACCCACCGAATTCTGAACCGTCATTGCTGCACAAATCAAGAATGAGAGTTACTTTCTCAGATTTACATAACCCCAACATTTGTTTGGTTGGGCGTTTTTTGAAACTACTTCAAAACTTTCTTAAAATGCAAACATATGAACTGCTCTTTTAGGAAGAACTTCTTCACTGTGAGGGTGGAACAGATTGCCCAGAGAAGTTGTGCAGGCTCCAACCCTGAAGTGTTTAAAGCCAGGCTGGATGGGATCTTGAGTAATCTACTGTAGTAGGAGATGTCCCTGGCCATGGCAGAGTGGTTGGAACTACACAATCTTTCAGGTCCCTTCCAATCCAAACTATTCTATGATGACTATGAATTAAAAAAGTCATTTCACTTTTTTTTGACAGAAGAAAGGGAAATGAACAAAGACTTTATGGCAGAATTAAACTGCAATAATTCATGGGGGAAAATAAAAATAATATATTTCAGAGTGCTACAGATAATTCTCACGTTGATGTTGAACTAAATACTTGAATGCAATTCCAGACCACATCCTTACAAAACTAAATGGACTTTCTGAATTCTAGAATGCTTGAATACATAGGCTATACCTAAAATTTAGATGGCCTTGTGTCTGACTGAAATGAACTCCTACAGCCCGGACTGCAGTGTTTTGCAGCTTCTTCCCATACCCTTCAACTTCCATAAACCCAAACAGAATCCCCATCCTATCCCTCCAAAAGGATAAAGTTCTTGCTCAAAAACCAAGTCATTTCCTAACTGAATACATTACAACACCACTAATTTTTATTAAGACTGAAAACACCATGTCCTTTAGCAGGTTTTGACCAGCTTACTCTGGAGAACATTAAAGATCTAAAGGCAGCACATCTGAAGAAAACTCATGAACAAGATGTTTACACTTGTTTAGTTACGCTCTGCTTTGTGCACTCTTCATCCCAGGCAACCAAGATGAATTTACTTAAAAGTCCAAAAGTAAAAGTTCATTCTTGCTTCAAAAACTGCCTTCTGAAACAGTGCAACGTTAATTATCACCTCTAACAAACCCGCCACCCTTAAATTACAGCCAGATACAATGCAATGGCAAAACTAGAACAAACATTATGATCAGCTATATATAACTGAACAACCACACTTCCAATTTGGATGTATTTCAGGTCTTTAATGACCTGTAGCATGTATTGAATACACAGCAAGTGGTAACAAGCCATGGGCATTTACTGTTTTGAGTAAGAAGGATACAAAGTAATAGTTATCACTTATACAGTTTTGTATTGAAAAAGCACACTCCACTTCGTGGCCTTGCAAACACCTCTTGGCATTTCAAATCTTCGTATTCTGACTAGAAGGAAAGCAGAGAAAGGCTGCGGACACAATTTTCAGTACTTACACATTAGTGTGCAGTTGGAAGTCTCCAGTCTTGTAGCCCACAGAGAAGTTATTTCTTGTCAATTTTGATTTGGCACTATCAAAAGTCATCTGATAACCAGCAAGCCAGCCTTCATAACCAAAGACAGCTGAACCATGGATTGCAGGCCCAGCAAAATCGAAGTCAACATCACAACCTAGGTTTAGGCATTCACGTTTATAAGCTGACTTAATTTTACCACTTTTCTTTCTGAAACAGAAACAGAATCATCTTAAGACAAGGCTTGACTTTTTGCAATAAAAAGTGCCAAATTTGAGCCATGTGACTCTACACAATGTATTCAAATGTCATATACATGCAACCTGCATACTGGGCCAAAGCACAGCTAACCCATCAAGAAAGTACAGGGCTACTGCAAACAGGCCATTTTTAATGTAGAAGTGTCCTCATGCCTCCAAGTATTTCTATTTCAGAAAACAAGCAAAGTGGGCTATTGTGAAACATCTTATAGTAGCCCTGTAGAATGAGATGTGATTCTAAAGAGCAGATGCCTTTTGCACTGGGATTTGATAATTTTGATCAATAGCAAACCACAGAAACATCTGTGCCAATACAACAGACCAGATGAATGTCTGTCATGGGTGTCATTAGTGCCCTAAATAAGGTAGAAAGGTTAACAATTCTTACCCTGTATTTGGTGAGAAAGTTGTATCAAATGTCAACTTCAAGCCTTTGGCAATCTAATGGAATGGGAAGAAGATAAAGCTATAAATTCAGGTCTGATAGTTAGGTAAAACAAATACAAACTCCCCTAACTTTTACCTGATCTTCAATGGCAATTTCTGTTCCCAGAGTGTTATCTGTGTTCCATTTTTCTGTGAAAGTCAGTCCATACTCAGCCCACTTGTATTTGGTCTCCAAACTCCCATTCACTTTTCCAGTGTCTGTGTTTGATGAACCAGATGTTGTGAATTCCTAGAAATGAAAGTGTCCATGTTACACAGAAGACATGTGATCCCAAAAGCATTTCTGAGTGCCAAGAGAAACTACTTGCCTTCAGCCAACACTAAGATCTTGTTGTTCTAAGAAACATGGGTGACAATTTGTGATGGGAGAAGAGGGAAACACCATGAATGGGAACTAGACAACCCATGCCCATATGGAGGCCTCCACCCAGTCCCCATCTCAACTGCAGTGTTTCTGCCACTATCACAAGATATGCAAGTTTGCAATGTAACCCATAAGCAAGGACAGTAGCCACCGTAAGTATTCTCTTTAAAAGCAGAAAAAAGTTTCTGAAATACAAAGTGAAGTCTGATACTCCTAATGAACAAAATAAAAATCAAACCAAGAGCCAAAAAAGCACATAATGCAACTCCAGTAAAATTCTTTACGAACTGCTGAAGTATTTTCATTATTCCAGTCAACCATTTCCAAGGATAAATCAGGGACAGTTATGAAAGGTCACACAGAATGCCATCATTTTTCACATTGGGGGTGGATGGTTCTAGGGTTTTGTTGCCTTTTAAGAGAGTTTTCAGTTGAACTTATGCACCAGCCTTCTTACACAAGTTACAGGCAACATGAATTTTAATGGCACATTTAAAATTCTTGTTCCACTGACGCTTTGATTTAATGACACACAGGAAGAACATTCACGTTTGAATTGTGAGCTAGGGCAACAGTCTGGTTTCATGCTTCTGGTAGAGCCTTACTTCGAATTCTTGGAAGTATTCAAAAGTCAGCAATATCACCCACATTTCCTTATTAAACTAAGTAGTCCCTGACATGTCTCACTATTTGGAATCTCACGGAGAACAGAATAAATAGTTTCTGTGTACAACTATTGAGAAACTAAGGCAACATACAGCAGAAATGCAAGTCTGGTTTGCAAATATATGTTAAGGTGCTCTGTCCACTGAAATAATACTGCCCTTCAGATTATTTTTTTTTTAATTACTATTTCCAACTTCTTTAAAAATATAAAACAAACATTTTGACTTCCTCCATTTACAGTATTATTTTCAAATCAACTCCCCACATTCATCCCTGACACTCAGGGGTAAACACAGATTTGAAATCACAAGTCCTTAAGCATTCATATTTTCACAGCTCCAGACCTACTGCACATCCCAAGCACATGAGATTGTTCTTTAACGGTGCCTGCTCAGATTTAATCATGGCCAAGACATTTACTTGTACTGTGTTACTAAACCACCCATGCAGTTCCATACTTCCAGTAAGGTCAGTTTCTCGGCAAGTGACAAGGACTACACAACTTCCAAATACCTTCAGCCTTAACTTCTTGCTTTGTCCTATTCCCTACTGCACAAGCTATATGCAGCTACACTTTCTCCTGCTGGAAAGGATGGCTTGTAACTGATACTGGATTCAGAAGAGGTCTTGGATTTTTCAGAGTTTTACCAATGTTACTGGTAATCCTCAAAAGAAATAAGCTATAACAACAGCTACATCTAAACCAGGGCTCTTGCAAACTGTGCTTCAATGGGGATACAGACTTCTAGAAAAAACACAGCATACAACCCATGCACCTTGTTTCCAACAGCTAGTTACACTGTTAAAGCTTCCAGATATGAATAAAAAAAATAAATCTGTCTTTGTATCTTGCAAAGCCTGTTCTAGAAATACAGAGAAGTTACACGAAGTACTTCTTGCATGGAACATTACTGCAACACTGTAATACCTTTAAAGAGGAGCCTAAGATTTGATGCGCTAATTCCCTGCCAACTACTTCACACAAGCGTCAAGATGACAGAGATTTCTACTAAATACAAACACCATCACAAGGTACTTTAGAAATAAATTCTGCATACTATGATTGATATATTGAAATACTTCAAAAATGTGTCAACTATTTGTTCACCTTCAGACATGAGAGACAACTAGTAAGTCTTTTTATTGTATGAAGCTAAACAGTGCAATACATCTGTTAAATTCAGAATGAAGTCAGGTCTTTAGGGGCTCCTGAAATTATTTTATACTCAAAGTTTATCATTCATATAACCTGCAAAGTACTTCAGAGCATCTGCAAGAGGTGCCCTTTATGATTATGTATCAGAATATATACATTTAAAAAATAAAATAATAGAAGGTATTTAAACTCACCACTCCACTTGCAGATTTTGTTTTCACATCCAGTTTCACCAGCCCAAAACCTTAACAAACAGAAGCCAAAGTTACACCAGGAGGCTTTAACTAAGTGTGCACATTTTCTAAGAAGCTGGTTTTCCAAGAATTCTCAGCTGTGACAAGTATATACATATATAAAACCAAACATAGGCTGACCTCAGTAACATTCCAATTTTAGATGCCACAGCATGCGGCCACTCCAGAATAGGCCAGGAGTTCTGTTCTATCTCCACAACATAAAAAGAGGGGAGTAGCCTCTCAGTTACATACTGTATATTTAAGTACAAAACAACAACTTCCAAGAGTAAATTTAGTTCCCAGGATGGCATTGGCTATCCCAATGCACAAGATTAGTCTCTCAATACCAAAAAGAAATATGCCAAAGTAAAAAAAATTGTAAAAATACAATCACTAGGAAATACACAGCCATTGAAACTATAGTGTAAGTAGGGTTTATGCGAGTGTTGATTCACAATGTTGCGCTTAGAACTGAGCAACTTGGTCAAAAAGCCCCCAGATGCATTCCCAAAGACCAGAAAAAAACAGTGCTGTAACAAGGCAGAATTTAATTATGCAGCTGCATGTTATTAAAGCATTTCAAATGTTGAAGGATCCTTCATCCCAATAGCTATTCCTCTTTCTATTCCAAACAAGCCTAGAATATTGCTGGTATATATCCCTTTTCACATCACCAAATGTTGTAGCAAATGAAGTATTCTCCTTAGTTAAACTGCACTTGCAATTCTTGAATACTTGTACACCTCTCACATTTATGCAGCTATAGCAGGAAGATCTAACATATTTCACATCAAAACAGCCTATAAAAAACCCTCCAATGATCTGCTAGTTAAAAGTAAGAAAACCAGGGTACCTTCCCCCTCCCCCAAAACACAGGCACTTTCGGTATTCGGTTTTACGTATCTGCTTTACAAGGCAATTCATTGCTGCACCACAAACACCATGTTTTACACGAGGTACTTTTCTTACCATATCCTTTATTGAAGATATCTCTGGCAGATTTGCCAAGGTCTACATAGGATGGAGGAATCGCCATTAGAGCTGAAAGGTAACAAGGTAATTAGTAGTGAACCTTCTACCATTGTGCACATAAAAAATGCCACCACAACTCCTTAAAGATACTATTTAAGGTAGAGTCACATGTGAAGGCAGTTAATGGACAGATGGCTCAAACACTTACAGCGTCCTGTTAAACACGTAGAGATTTTCAGTGACGGTCACTGTGAACACAGTATTTTCTAGGCTTAGGGTAGTTTGCTTGTAGAGAAGAGGCATTGCAAGACCACCTAACTTCATTTTTCAAGTAAATTTCTCCACACATCTTTAATTACCAGAAATGAACATTTCCAGGGTTGGCAGTTACTACCAAAACAAAGGAAACTGCAAATTTTAAAAACTGTCATTTTTCCAGTTATTTCCTGAAGTTCCACAGTCAAATTTGACAGACATGAAAACCCCCTGAAAAGGCCTACTAAGTTCTGCAATATCCTTTGCCCCATATTTTAAGTGGTAGACATACAATTTAAAAAGAAACATCCAATGCCATCAACCAGCAATCAGTCTGATGAAGTTCTCCCTCCCCTACCTATAGCATACGAAGTTTAACTTTGTAAGGTTGTGTTGTTAGTTTGAAACAAATAGTAGAAGTGCCAGGTGTGTGAAGAGCTCTCTTTAAAGACAGGGAGCCTCACTATTGAAGAGCCTGTCATTCAAGACTAGCTATGATCCAGCCTCCCAGGCCCAACATATAGATACCAGCCTAAGGTCTCAGACAGGCCTGTATCGTCCTCCTCCCAGTGAAGATACACTCTTAACTGTATCTTCCTGCAGGTACACTTTTCACATGATTTCAATAGCGAAAGATCACTATACAGGCCCTGTGTTTTAAAATGTTGAAAGACAGAAGACAGAGCATACAACAGAGTAAATAACTCCTCTCACATGCTGTTAAAGGGGGAGAAAAAAAGGAGGGGCAGAGAGAGGGGGGAATAATGAAACCAACTAGATAAGTACCATGAAAAGGCTGAACACAAACAAAAATCTTGTGTTTTCAAATTGATTGGTCACATTTGAGACCCAAGTTGACAGTTTTAATCAATCTAAGAAAAACAGATGATCATAACTAATCACTTATCTTGTCCTTGTGTGGAAAAATATCTTCAGAACCTCAAAAATAACAAAGGTGGTGCTCTCACAAGTTAATGTTTGACCGAAAGCAGAAGTCATTTGTATAGAGTACTTTTAACCAATATTTAATCAAGTTTTCCCCATGCACACAAAATTTTTCTCCTTCTAGTTTCATGGCCTATCTACATAAAGGGAAAACCTTCCTGGAACATCCAATTAAAAAACAAAATAAAAGCTTCCTTTGGGGCACCATTCCATTAAACAGACTGCTGTTTCAAAATAGCATCCACATAGGAGAATAATTAAAAGAAAATAAGGTAAAAAAAATGTACAACTACACCTGTCATATACAGCCTAATATGTCTGGACTGCTACTATTTCTTTTTAAAAAATATCTAATTTAGCAAGCAATCAGAACACGTAAGACTGTTCCTTATCTTTCTACAATTTCCAATGGAGTCTTCAGAGTACCTTACTCCACCTCCCTAAGCCGCAACAGGGCAATTTCAACCTCCTCTGGGCAGCACTGACACTCAAAATTAAACTTAATAAATAAATAAATCCCTCCTTTCATTAGTAAGGAGTTCTAAACTCTATAACCAGGTCCCTATAGCAAGACATGCATCACTTGTTCAAAAACAAGTCTGTCTTTGCATGGAGTTCATCTGTATCTTAAAAAAACCCCACCACCACCACACAAACAACCCCACACAAACATTAAAATTACCTGGAGCATAGACCCTGAAGTTTAGAAAGGGTTAGCCCAAGTACATGTGCATAATAAATAAGTCTTGAGGGGAAAAAAAAAAAAAAAAAATCTACAGAAGAAGAGATACTAAACCAAGTGATGTTAAATTGTTCCTACTATTTCGTCAATAAAAAGCAGGTGGTGGACCAAAATTCTAAGGAAGTGTGCAAACATGACTTAAATTTCTGCCGTACAAGCTGTGCAACTCATTAGCAGTTTAAAATAACTTAGATAAGCTTTATCTGTGTATTTTTCCTTTAATTAGTGTCTCAGTTTTAATGAACATCTTTAGAATAATTATTACTAAAGTTTTGTCCTAGCCTTTAGCACAGACATGCTTTTAGAGTATAAATAAATGACCTCTTTGGTTTTGTTTTCAGTGTTTCCACTCTGACTAGACAATCACTGCAGACAAGAGAATTATACTAAGCAAGAATCTTCGGAGAAGTTAACAAACTGGTATCCGTGTCCAAAGCCAAAGGCTTACTACAGTGAAAAGGACGTTGCAGTTTTATCTGGCCTAGTTAAACATCCTTCCCATTGCAAGGTAACTGACTATCTTTTAAGACGCTCCAGCCTACAGATGTGAGTTTTGTCACAAAAAGTTTAAACAGTCCTTATTAAAACTGTCGCTGCTGTTCTAAGCCTACACTAACAAGGACAGATAAGGACAAAAGCAGAAACCTAGAATTAATTTTGGATATATTAAAAATCTGATAAGCCATCACCATCATCACAATGCTCATTAAGACACAGAGACAAAACCCCAACAAAACAATTGTTCCTGTGTGTCCTCCAATAACTTAGTGAGGTCTGCAAATACTTATAATCAGAAGTCATTTTCTCCAACCCTAAAGTTTTTTACTTTAAAGCTACTAGTTAGGACTAAAATGTAAGTACCATTTACCAAGACATTTGTTGTAAGAGCAACTATGAGATAATTTATTCCTCATTTCCAAACCACAAAATCTACTTGAATCAAGTGGAAGCTCCACCCTGATCTTTGTTCCATGCCTCCCTAAAAAAAACAAAGTTTAATTAAGCTGTTAGTCAAGAGCTACAAACATCCTTCTGTATAAAGAAAAAACAATCCAAGAAAACAGAAAAACGTGTTAATGTTATGAGTTATTATTACATCACTGTCTTCCTTCGATGTAGTCTTTCACAACTCTCTCAGACCCTACAATTAAAGGAATGCCAGGGACTTCTATAAAGATTTCTAATAATTTTAAGATCTCAGGATATTGAAGGTCTGTCTACAAAGGCTACAACAGGCTACAATTTTTAAAAAAAAAAAAATCACCGAAGTATTCGTGCGATTTTTAAAAAATGCCATTAACTACACCAAAATCGCATTGCAGTGTTGTAAACGGCAATAGCGAAATTTACATTACTCGAATACCAACTTGTTCAAATATAATGGGCATACTGGCGTGACCTTTAGACTTGCACTGCTACTAAATCTTAAAAAAAAAAAAATAAATCACAAACCCCAAAACGATCTCATTACCCTTGCTGCAACTCTCTCCCTACTTCTCGGAGGTGGACACACTAGCCTAGTAACCATATCAAGGCTGATTTATAGTTTCTACGGAGAAGGAAAAGAATTAAGTATGTGAAAATTAACTGCATACTCAGAAACTAAAAGCAGGGGTAAGGCAGAGACTCCCAGTAAAGGGCAATGAAAGGGAAAACGGTAGTGCGAAACGCCAGGCCGGGACAGACGGGAATCCGGCACACCCTTCCAGGGAAGCGACCGGGCGGCGGCGCCCAGCGACAAGTCTTTCCCCCGTGTCCGGGCCCAGGCCCGCCGCTGCCGCCAGGGCGAGCGCCGCCCGCTGCTGCTGCAAGGTGAACTCCTCCACGCGGCCATCTTGGGCATCCCGGCCTGACCCCCTCCCGCCGCGCGCGCCCCGCCGCCCCTTATGTAACCGCGGCTCGGCCCAGCCCGGGTCCGCATGCCGAAGAGGGCGCGACACCTGCGCAGGCTACAGGGGCAGGCGGAGGCGAACGACGCGAACGAAATCCCCAACACGCACACACTCCCTCCCAGCCTCACCCGCCCTGCCATTAGCCCAGGCGCTGAAGGCGCTCCCCGTCTCGCCACCCCCGACGCGCGGTCCCCGATCCCGATCCCGCTCGCCATCCCGCCACCCGCTCGCACACGGGCGAGCCCCGCCCGCTTCCCCTGCTCCCACGGGGCCGGTCACGGCCTGGACCGGCACCTGGCTAGTGAGGAAGGGCAGCGGGGCCTGGCAGAGCAGGGCTGGGGATGCGGGAGGGTCTCTCCGTTAGAAGGCCGCGCTGCTGCAGCCGCTGGCACTGGAGGGCGAAGTGAAGGAGACACCGATCCGCCCGCCCGCTGCCGCCGCGCAGGACCCCAAGCAGCCGGGGCCGCTTCGACCACTGCCTGCCTCTCCCACCGCACCGCGACGCCGCCCGGCCGGCTGGAAGCGCCGCCGCCCAAAACACAGAGTCGGAGGCTGGCGAAAAACGGTGCACCTCTGAGCGAGGAACCGGGCAAAGGAGCCGCAGTCCAGCAGGCGCTTGCAGGACAGCCCCAGCGGTGCAGAAGGGTCCTGTGGGAAGGCGGGGCCGACGGGGCAGGCGGGGCCGCCTGGCGTGGGAGGGCGGTGATGGCTGCCCCAGGCGACGGTGGGTGTGGAGGATGACGCGTCCTGGGGCTTAGGGGCGGGGTGGATGGGGAAACAACCGTCGGGGTTGCGGCGGCCGTTGGATACCTCTTTTAGGGGGAAGCGAAACCGGTAGTGATAGAACGGTCCAGAAGAGCCCAGCGCCGCGGGGAACGCAGAACAAAGGCCGCAGCAGGAACCGGCTTGTGAGCCATCTTGTAGCGGCCGCATCGAAGGAGCGTTTCCCCTTAGGAGAGTTCTAAGTCAGTTACATTCTCTTCCACATGGGGATGCGAGGCTGAGGTGCGTCCCTCTTCAGCACACAGAGGAAAATCTATGCGCAGGGCCACTGCCCTTCCGAGAAACTGCTGGTCTTTCAGGGCCCACCTGCCGCCAGTCTTGGCACGCTGATTCTGCCTTGGAACAGCCACGGACACCAGCTCTGCAGCCGGCCAAGGCTGTGCCGGTAGCATTTGCGCAGGGAGCATGTTGAAAGCAGCCCTTGTGCCTCACAACCCTTGGGGAGCACTGGAGTGATGACACTGCGCAGCATCCCTCCAGAGTAGTGCTCACCTTCACTTGCCTACTTCCTACAAGCGTTTGAACACGTTACACCTAACATGCACTCCTGTTGCTGCCCCAAACTCCACAGACATACAGCAACACCCAGCAACACAGCTGTCCCAGAGCTGATCTGACAGCTTGTACTCATCTAACATGGTTCACTACCTCTTTCAGGCAAGTGATGCAGTCTCTCCAATTGCCCAAACTCCATTTTTACCTTCCAGTCACCTCCCACTGGAAGACACACACAACCCGTAACAAAAGCCAGCTCATCTCGGGTCAAGAGAAGCAATGAATCTCAAGAAGCTTTCTTAGATGTCCTCCCCTGATCATAAATAAGGCCTCTTAAAGTGCAGCAGTCACCACAACACTCTGCACCAGGAATCCACTGAGTCACCAATGCAGACCATTGCTAGGCCAAGAAACTGCTGGATAGGCTATTCTGAAATTCATAGTTCTCCCCTGCTTGCTTGGATTATGACATCTAAACTTTCCAAGAAAGTAAAAAATATTTACAACTAGAAATTATATTTGCATGGTATGAAAAATACATACCATCCAACAATTTACCAGAACACATGGTACAACAGTAACTTCCCAGGTTATTATAAAGAGCAGATTAGTGATAAAGCCAGTCAGCAACTGCTGGTTATATCAAAAGATAGGCAACTGGTTTGGGGTTTTGCCTTTTTGGTTGGTTGGGGGGGGGAGTGGTGTAAGTCAAATACTTTCATATTGGAAGACCCAACAGATTATGTTTCATTTTGATATTTTTGAATAGGACAGCTTGGTGTTCCACAGAGGGATATGTATTGATGAATCATGAAGGAAACCCACATGCTGAGATCATAAATAGCAATAAAGAGAAAAAGCAGAAAACTGTCTTATGCGAGGGAACATACATGAGAAATAAAGGGTTGATTAAGTAAAAATAGGTCGTAGCATCAACTGTTCATTAAAGATATGCATTTGTTATTCATACCCGTAGTATATATGCATTCTGAATAAAAATTCAACTACATGAGACATCAGCATTTTGTCACCTCTTTTTTTTTTTTTAATATTAGTATTTTAGTCATGGTTCAGCTCTATATTTAGCAAACTGGGAAAGTAATGACTGCCCCACCCTGGGGAAAAAAAACACAACAGTGAATCACTTGCTTTGTGAGACAAAGCAGAGACAATTCAAGACAGGCAACAGCACACAAACTCCTCTGTGTTAACATTCCAGGCATCTGTAGTGACAGCCTCTGCCTATTCCTCACTCATACAATCATGCCTTATTTCTCACAGCATATCTGCTAAAGTTTTGAGTGCCAAGAAAGGCCCGCCTTCAGGCCTGCAGTAGCAAGCCATCTAAATTGTTCTGGACCTTTCTTTTCAGTGCTGTCCTCATACCATTCAATGCACATGTCTCCTGTGCAGGTGTGCTCACTCTAAATGGGCCTGCTTCCACTGAAACTAAGCAACTCTGAGTTTGGGTTTTGGGATGGGGTTTTTTTGTGCCACTTGAACAATTGCCCCTTCATAGGAATACAATCATTTGCATGCATAACTGACAGAGTCATGTGCTTTACTAGTGCCACTTGGAAAAAAAATCATGCATCACTAAGAATATTGCCATTTGAACACAAGCTCTGCTTATTTCTCCATATATTATAGTCACTTAAGTAATGTTTTGTGACCAGCAGAAAGTGAGCAAGTGGCCACGGTGCACATTGTTGTCTTTCAAACAGCTTAGATAAGTTTATGTTCATGTCTAAGATGAGCCTGAAGGCATTGCCCACTCTCCCCTCCAGATGCAGACTTTCAGTCTGAAGATTCAGTGAAGAAGAAATCTTCGTGAAAGTCTAGCAATGAATGACTAAGTAAATTAGGACTCCTCACTCTGAAACCAGACCAGAGCTCATTAAAATATAACCATCAGGGAAAGTGTGGAAAAGATCTTAAACTAGCCGGAAGCAAGTTCAGAACAAGCAAGAGAGAGGTGGGGTTTTTTCCCACCAAAAGGAATGTTGTTCAGTAGAATTATCTGCCACAGGAAGCTGAATGTTTATATGGGTTTCAGGAAAAACTAGAAAGGTTTGTGGAAGAGAAATACAGAGAGGATTGTTAATTACTAATCTATTCAACCATTTTGTATGGCGGAAAGGCCTCTTTGGAATCAGAAAATCTCTGAGCTGCAAGTAGAGTTTACCCTGTTCTTACACTTTTTATTTAGGCACATGTCACCTAAATCATTGCTTAATTAATCATCTCAGTGGCAAGGTTAGGCTAGCTACACATTTTGTTCAATACAACTGCCCTTATGCAAGCTTCATGCCTTTTATTTTTTAGTATTTTTTCCCCCAGTTTAAAGTAGTCTTCTTTCAGCTTAGCTTAAACAATTAGGAGGAAGTTTAACTTAAATCACATTCTAAGATGCCCTTAAAACAACAGATCTACACAGAAGCCAAAACATTTAAATCATCTGATACAGATAGGTAACCATATAATTCCTTATCTCGGAATAAAGAAAACCAACAAATATTAGACTGCAATTTTAAAATTCAGAGGGCAAATAAAAAGCAAATTTGAGAGAGCCAACAAGGGACACAACTATTTCACAGGCTCTACCTAAGGCTAATAGAGACAGCACCTTACAGCTACATAGATAATGAAAGCTGATTGCCTGTAGCTCTACAACCAAAGCAAAGTAAAAATCTGTGTCTTTCTTGTTATAGGGACACTGTGCACACTATTGTTACATATTCAACGCTAAAGCACTCTCTTCCCAAACAAACAGTAAAAGGGATGTGAAAAGGATTCTGATAAAGAGAAAGGAAAAACTGAAATGGAAACAAACCCATGAAGAAAAGCTTGCACTTCTTCATTCTTCTGGATTTATCTTTGGTTGATCATAAATTCTTTTCCTTCATTTTTCTTTCTGTTGCAGTTCGCATTGCCTCAGGAGCTCATTTTTAAAAAAATCCTCAGTAGCTCAAGGAATAAGTAACCTTTTACCAATGACATCCTGAAATACTTGTGAAGGGAGGGGCTATCAAGTAATCAAATGCTGATTTGTAAGCAAAACGCAACCATTTATGCAAAACTCATTGAGAAACTCAGAGATACAGCCAGTGTTCTTATATCACTTACATGGAACCATAGATTTTAATGATTTTGCAACAGTTCTCTAAGAAATATTAGACATTCCTGCTCATGGTGCAGACTGTAGCAGTTACTGTGTCAGATGGATGCATGGCACTTTGTTTTAGATTCTTCATTTTTTTTCAGTTAACTGAAATTTTTCACTAAAAGTTGAATGAGAATTACATGCCTCAGAAAAATCAGTGCATTTTTTACTGAAGAAATTACATTGCAGAGCAGCAGGCTTCCAAGCCTTTATTCACTTAGCTGAAAACAATTTAGTTGCCTTCATGAAACTGAGTGCTTCTCATTGTAAAGCTTGACCCAGTGAGGGACAAAGGTGCACAAGAAAATGAACAATGTTTTTGGCCTTGCCTCTTACTGAGAACACTCCATGATTAAGCCTAAATTCTATAACTAACACCATGAAGGTAAAAAGGAACAAAGCAAAGATGAGCACTGGAGGAAGAGAAATGCTCAGAGGGTTGTGTTGAAGTCATTGCAAGTTATGTACTGTGTTCAGAAGTGGTCACAGAAGGTTTGGGGAGGGAAAATGGACCAAAATTTGTCTTCAAGCAAATCCTTCCCTGAGGAAAAAAAAACAACAACAAACCCACATGCTTCCTGGCATCACAACCTTTTACATTATTTCTATAATGTCCCTGTTATGCTAATAATGTGATGATGATGGTATTTACTGTAAACTGCTCTGCATGCACAGGTCCAAACCTGGATGCATCTCTACAGTAACAGCACACATTGTTGGCCATTAGATTTTTGATGGAATATGTTTTCACCATCAACAAATACACAGTGTAAAAACATAAATAATATTTGCTGTCATTCCAATCCAGACTTCAATCAATTTTTCCCTGAAGGCATGTTCTTGTTAAGGGCACTTCTCTCTTTAGGGTTCCTGTTTGTAGTAGGCTTTACAAAAATAGCAAGTAATGGAAGACAATGGTTGAAGGGTTTCAGGCTGCTGCAGGCAATAGCCAGGTTGAAGGGTTTCAGGCTGCTGTAAACCTAAGCTCCTTCACCAAATGATCTTGAACTTCAGGGAATCTGCAGCCAGGGACAGGCTGGCTGAGGTCTGACATGGGTATGTGTCTTGGTTCCCAGAGGCCAAATGCCATCATCCCCTCTGGGTAGGTGAGACAGGTTGGTATAGGGTAGGACCACACTGCAGGAGATGGGTCTTTAAATAAGTGGAATACAGGACATTCTGGAAGCAGGTGTGTTAGGGATGTCTTCGTGGTGTCAAGTGACAGGATGAGGCTTAGCTGGCCAGTAGGTCCCTGCACTGTGCTGTGGTGGTCACTTTTTGGTTCTGGGTGCATCTTTCACCTGCAGTGAATGGGTGCTATGCCAGTGACCTCTGAGCAAAGTCAGGACCAACCATCACCCACCCTTAAAGAGCGTGAGGCCTCAATTTTACCTTGTAGGCACATAGGAATAAAGTGCCTGCTGTACACATCCACGCTGTTCTTCAGCCCCAGCAGTCAAGACGCTTTGCTGAATTAGTTCCCTGACTGCTGCCTTTCAAGAGTACAGGCAGTGGAGGGCAGGCTTTCCCGGCTGGCTGAGCAAGGCCAGGTCAGCTTGCAGGAACGAAACTGTAGATGCTGAGAGCTCAGACTTTTGCAAAAGTTGTGTTTCTTTCCACTATCTTTGTAAAAACAAAGTTACATCCTGTATTACACTGAGTGCTTGTCAGTAGCTCCCACATCACCCAGCAGCATGTCCCACTGGGAACCACAACTTAGATGGAGTTGATGTAAAACTGATTGATCTGAGAACAGATGAGTTTCATTGGAGCAATTTGACACAGATGGTTATCTGAGAGGAGAGGCTTATGTTGATAGGACAAACGTGTTACAAAGCCTACAAGAAGTGATTTATCTACAGATCTGTTTTGACAGCTCTCATGATAACAAATACAAAAGTAGTGAATGAAACCTTTTTCACCTCTATGATTTCCTTGGAAAACTGTGTAGTCCATGCCCTCACATGGCATGAGTATATGTACAGTATATGTACAGTGAGCAACCTTTGCCAACATATGCGAATTCTCCAGTCCTTCAAAGGTTTTAATTTTACACAGACACACACCCTCCTAACCAACCAAAACCAACAACAGAAAAAAACAAACCCCAAACCCAAACAACCAAACAAAATGAAAACAACAGCAAAACCAACCCCCCCAAAAAACCCAAAACAAACAAAACAAGCAACTGCACTATAATCTGCGCTCTCTCCATGGCAGATTTTTCCTCTTTCATAGAAATTTGACTATGCATATGTACTATCATGTTCTAGATATGTCACAGGTGCTCAGTGCAGGTATCAGTACAGCAGAGCAAATGACAGTGATTCTTATAATTAGGTTTGCCTAACAATGCCCAGTAAAATGTTGTATTTTAGTAATATATTATTTCATTGACTCCTCCTTATTTAGTCAGAGTGAAAATTCTAATAGAGAAATTTGTATCAGCCTGAACAGCTTTTCTAAGGTTTTGATTAAAATGTTCAGTGCTTTACAAAGGAAAAAGAATGTGTTTATCCCAGTGAAAAAGTTCTTGTAATTGTTTAATTGTGAAGGTTCTGTACTTTTCACATTGAAACAGATATTTCAGACATCACATGGAAGGATTGATGTTTTCCTATCTGGCAAAACTCACCCATTCAATCTAGAAACTTCATGAGGATCTCCCATGGTACAATTTGGCAACTGATTTCTCCAGAGGGTATATTGATGGAGCATGCTCAGTCTCTCCACTTAATATAATTGGTCTGAGCCATGTCCCAGGAGCAACTGTGCATACAGCTTAAGTGAGATGAGATTTTTTAACATGCTTTTAACTCTGTATTGTAAACCTGACTGTGATTCTGAGCAGAATGGAAAGTTGCTACAACCATTCAGGAGCATGAGACTCTCAAATGCCTCAGTGCTGAGGAGCGGAGAACAGAGAAGGGTATAGAAACAAAAGACAAGACAGAAGCAAAAGTAAGTACTGACACAAAGGGATAATGAACTGTGAGAGGAGCAAAGGCAAAGACATCTGTTGACAAGAATGTAGAACCTGGGACTTTAATGCAGATTTTCCTGCAGCAATTAATTTCTCTTCTATTTAGGAGTCTTCGTGCTTCTGCAAAAAGGGAGTCATGACATTGACCTCTTTTGTAGAGCCCAGAAAAAAGTGAAATGTTGAAAAAAAGTTGCCCTGCTTTCCACCCATTACATAACTACAAATTATTATTTTTTAAAATGTCACATTGAAAAGTGTGTGCACCCAGATGTAAAATTAACAGAGCATGTATTACACGGGCAGATAAAATACTGCGTTAATATCTACAGACAAAAATCCAACACTAGTCAGAAGCACTGAGGAAGTGCTGGGACAGAGAAGGCATCTGAGTGGTCTCGCATGTTGTAGGCTGGCCAGAAATGGACACCATCCTTCTGCTAAAAGCTCCATTTTTCAATTACTGCAATTCACAGCTTGGAGAAACAGCCTGATTAAGAGAAAACCAGAATGATCTATCAGACCACCTCTGGGAAGGAGTCATCTCAGGCACAGCCCAGAGGCCTTCAGCAAGTGCTACACGTAGCAAACCACTCTCTTCTCACTTATTTAATGCAGCCTGCAGGACAGCACACACTTTTCTATGTATTTCCAGTCTCATGATTGGCAGCTTGCGATTGTCACACGACATGCTTTGGCATCAGCCAGGGGGATTATTTTTAGTAGGCAGGACACAAACAGAGGCAGAGCCTTCAGCTAAGTACACTGCAACCCTCTTGTTACAAAAAGACTGATTCACTTTTTGGCACTAGCATTAAAGCTTTTGGCTAATAAACTGTCTGTTGCTTCTGATACCAGCAAGCAGTTCCCTCCGTAAGAACTGTTTATCCTGGGATGGGGAGCAGGAGAGCCCACCTTCTTGCAAGAGAAGGCAGCGCTTAATAAGATGCACTGAAAGCTACCAACAATCAAGGGTAGGGCTGCAAAGATCTAGGCCTAATGTTAGCTGTTTAGCAAATCAGAGCGAACAAGTAATTTCACCAGAATTTGTCACAGATCAGTGCCAAAATAAAAATGTAATGACTCATAAGCAGTAGCTGCAGTCTGAAGACCATAGCTGTGACCTCTAATTACTACATCACCCAGAACATTTATCTATCCAGAAATAGTTTGAAGTATGTCACAGAATCACAGAATGTTAGGTGTTGGAAGGGACCTCAAAAGATCATCTAGTCCAATGCCCCTGCCAGAGCAGGATCACCTAGGATCACACATGTCCAGGTAGCTTCTGAATGTCTCCAGAGAAGATGACTTCACAAACCCTCTGTACAGCCTGTTCCAGGTCTCACACTGAAACAGATTTTCCTTAGTTTCATGTGAAACCTTCTATGCTCCAGCTTGCACCTGTTGTCCCTTGTCCTATCATTACCTATCACTGAGAAAAGCCTATCTCTGTCTTCCTTGACACTCACCCTTCACATATTTGTAAAGATTAGTGAGTTCACCACTCAAGTCTCCCCCAAGCTGAAGAGATGCAGCTCTGTCAGCTTTTATGCACATACTTGTAACAGATTCATGTAGCATGCATCACAGAATCTCACAATGTTAGGGGTTTGAAGGGACCTTGAAAGATCATCTCCTCCAACCCCCATGCCAGAGCAGGATCACCGATACCAGATCACACAGGAATGCATCCAGGCAGGTATTGAATATCTCCAGAGAAGGAGAAGCCACAACCCCCCTGGGCAGCCTGTTCCAGTGTTCCATCACCCTCACAGTGAAAAATTTTTTCCTTATGTTTCCATGGAACTTCCCCCTCAACTTCCACCCATTGCCCCTTGTTCTGTCATTTGGCATCATCAAGAAGAGCCTGTGAGAAATTGTTCTGTTTGGCTTTCGCAAGGGGAAGGTGGGTGCCGGCGTGCTGGGCGCGCGGGGTTCAATCCTTAAGCTGATTGGCTGGTTGTAGTCTGTGTTGTGGAGGATGTGTGTTGGGAGAGAAATGGAGGGAGGGCGAGGCCTGAAGACTGGCTGGGTCGAGAGTGCAAACCCTGTCCCAGCCCTGACTGCAGCCAGCAACAGGCAGCACTGGGAATGAGGGGGGTGGGAGTGTGCTTGGGAAATGTAAAGGGGTTTGTGGAGATATTTATGAATATGTATGTTTGACGTCTATATAAACTCAACTTGTGTTGTTATGGCATGCCTCTAGAGAATCTGCTATGCGCCCAGCACTGTTTTGCCTTTATTTTGTAATAAACTGTATTTAAAATTTAGCAGTGAGCTCCTTTCTCACAAGCCTGACTCCATCCTCTTGGCACTTTCCCTTTACATATTTATAAACATTAATGAGGTCACCCCTTAGTCTCTTATTCTCCAAGCTAAAGAGCCCCAGCACCCTCAGTCTCTCCTAGTAAGGAAGATATTCCACTTCATTAATTGGTTTTGTGGCTCTGTGCCGGACCTATTCAAGCAGATCCCTGTCAATTATATTTTGTCAGCTTTACTTATTTCCATACTGGAAGAAGAGCTCATAACACCACCACACCTATGCTTTTAAAAATCATTTTGAGTTAGTCCAAAGATAGTTGTGAAAATATGCTCTGTCTTTGTGAACTATTTTGACAGCTTTGTGAAAGGCCAAGGTTAACAATTCATTATACATTTGGAATGATGTACAGTAAATGAGACTGACACCTGCACATTTAGTAGAGAAGAATAAACTACTTCCTTGGAGAAGAGATGGGATGCAATGATACAACTAGTTTGCAGATCTTAAAGGTATTTTGAAGTCATTCAATTAATCAGGAGTAGATACTGTTTTGTACCAGTTTTCTTTATGAGAACAAAGTGATCTGAAGACAATCAGAAGTTGATTATCCTCAGATTCTATCAAATAAGAATGTAGGCTAGTAAGAGATGTTTCACTTCCATTTTAACACCAAACTCAAGCCCATCTGCATAGATCCTGTTTTATTTCTTCATTACAGATAGCAGCTAATATTTATCTTTTCAGCTGTGGTTCAAATATTAACACTGAGAAGCTGTCCTGAAGGGACAAAAAGCCTGGCAGCAGCCAGCAGGTCTAGTTTTTCAGGTAATTGCCCACGTTGCCCGGGCTTGTCTGAACATGCCTTGGGATCCAAGTGGGCCAAGTATGGAGAAAACTCATTCTATAGGTTAAAGTGTCAGGTTTTTAGCGCTTAATCTTCATTATCATTGGCCATCATTGTCTCAGGAAATCTATAAATGCCAGCCCAAAGAGCCAGTGCCTTGCCTTGCAATTGTCCAAGCTCTGGGAAAAGTCACAAGCTTTGCTTGGAATCCGAGCTGTGCTTCAGTTTACCTAAACAGACTGCAAGACCCCTCGCTGTATAGCATTGTAAAGCCCAGGAGTAGGCAGATGTGTGTTGCTGGGCCAAGAGACAAACCCCAGGAGGAGCTGAGAGTCCCCAGGACAGTTTTATCGGAAGAAGCACCAAGCACCACTGCGAAGATTGCAGCTGAAGAACATCTCCTAATAGGCAAAGCTACAAAGCCAACAGCCCTGCAAGCCTTGGCAGCAATCTCTTTTCTACAAAGCTTTCAGCTACAGAGCCTTCAGAGATAAACCCTGCAAGTGCTACAGCAATAAGCTGCAGACAACAGAAAGGGAAACTATTCCTGCAGCTTTCAAGTGGTCGATGCCATTTTGGTTCTGTTTAAATCCCCACGCGTGCTGCATGGTATCATATCAGTGAGTAATTACAAAATCTGATTTTTATAAGCATCTGTTAAAGGTCTGTTGCCCTCGAGAAACGGGAAATCTCTGGCATGTTGCCGATATTCCCTTTTTTCTTTACAGTGCATTTGTTGTTTCTGGATTTTTGCTCATATTGTTTAAATTGTTACATGTTCCTGCTGGTGAGATATCTGTTCCACAACTGAATATTTTGAACCAGTAATTAGGGTTTATTACTATTTTACATGGTTTTTTAATTAATAAAATTAATATTTTTATTAATAATGTTGCCTGTTGAATATTAACCTCCTTATATTCATAACAAAGTGCAAGGTATTATGGCTTTTACATCTATAAACAGTACTGTAGCATACTCTGGAAAGGAGGCAGCTATTTTCTATGGAAGTTTTCCCAACATGTTTTAGTTTTCCCAATCTGTTTTATAAGATTTCCCATCTATTTCAGAGTCATAGAACACCTCTCCTATGAAGACAAGCTGAAAGAATTTGGGCTATTCAGCCCAAAGAAGAAAAGGCTCCAGGTAGACCTTATAGCTACATTCCAGTATTTGAAGAGGACCTACAGGAAGGCTCGGGAAGGAGTTTTTAAAAGGGCTTGTGGATAAAGGGGCAACGATTTTAAACTAGAGCCAGGTAGATTTAGTTAGACATAAGAAGAGATCTCAGAACATGGAATACATTTTCTAGATTTTAATGAAAAAAAAAAAAATATTGAAGTGATCTTCCAAAATAATTTGTAACTGGCAAAACCAGCAGGCACACAGATATACATGCTATCAAGTGTGCATTTTCACACCAGTAAAACAGAGCTTTGGGGAAAAAACTTTAAAACTTAAGAATACACATTTTTATGGTCACAAAGCTAACAGAGACAATGAGTCATCATTTAAATCAATCAAACAATTGTCCTCTTTCAAATATTTTATTTTAGTACTTTTAAATATGTTTTAATACAACAAAGATATAAAACCATATATTAATTCAATCTGAGTTTAGAATCAAAACAATATTTACTTATTTACAGTACTCACTTTAAACTTCACTGGCATACTTTCTAGCTATTAAGTAATACTACTTTCTGTCAGAACAAAACTGAAAGAACTGTGCAGTGTGAAAAGCCATGTTTCTACAGCCTCATTAAGTACCATATACAATGCAGTTTGTGGTTTTTTCACATTTGACAGATTTCTCATATTTGACAAAAATTGACTGAAAGAACAAAACTAAGTTACTTTCTACCTAGGCAGTCATCAAGCTAATAGGTCAAGTTATTGTGCTCCACATTTATCATCTTAAGTTCTTACACAACTATTACAAACTGCCTTTTAAAATGTGCATGTTATTGAATTATGTACATAACACTCACTGCAAATTTCTTAAGATACAAATGGTAAGTATGCAGGATACTGCTACAGAGAAAGTTTACTCTTCACAATACTAGCGTGTTTGAGGGGTTGTGAGGGATTTTTTTGGGGTATTTTTCTTCACATAATGAACAAGACATCAACACATTCAATCCAAGGGACTGTTTCCCTAGAAATACTGTTTCAATTAGAATAGCTTTCTGATGTCTTTTCAATGTCAAAAATACATCAGAAATAACAATCTGTATGAATCATCAGTGGCCTGTCAAGTAACCCTTGATTGATAAAGTCTACATGCAAACACAAATTCAGAGAGTAAGCTGGCTTACTACAGATTTCTGCCAAATGTAATTCCATCTTGACAAGACCATGATGGGTTTTGTAGTTACATGTTAAGTTTTTATAAAAGGATCCTAGGTGACCCAAAAATACCCACAAAACCCCCAGAAAAACAACCAACCAAACCACCAAAACAAAACCAAGAAAAAACCCCAATTATTGTCTATAGCTTACTGCAAATTCTCCCCAACTTCAGTAGAAACTACACTGACAGAATGAAAAACTAGCAGTTGTTTTAGTTACTTGTTAATACTCCAGGTCCACAAAACCACTTTTCCCCCCCAAAATCATCTGCTGTTTCTTCAAATGCATATTTAATGATTAATACCCAGCTCCTCAATAGTTTTGGTGCTTGAAAACATAGTGGACTTTCATTTATTACAAACTAGCTAAGTAGTAGTGGACAAGCATAGTGGAGAGTATGCAAACACTGATTAAAAACCCCAAGGAGATATTAACTGTTGCAAAAGACTTGCATTTATGTCTGAGTTTGCCCCTTCCCTCTTTCCCTTCAATCCTCTTTTTGGCACTACGTGACACAGCCATTCAGAAAAGATTATAGAAACCTGCGCTGTTATCCTCACCGAAAGGCTTCAATACTTCTAAATCATCTCATTTAATATAAAACCAAGGTTGTTTGTGGGTTTTTTGTTTGTGTTTTGTTGTTGTTGTTGTTGTTTTTGCAGTTTTATCTTCTGAGAACCCAGTTAACTAGTAATTGCTTCAGATGTCTGGAATGTTTTCTTCTATAGTAAATGAGGGGGAAGAAATTAGGGAAAACCAAAAAGAAAGTGACGTTGCCTATTCCCATTAACTGTAGCAGTGTATCACACACAGCATGCACTTGGCATTATTAAGAAAATGCCTACATTTAAATGGTAACCCTCACTGAAGTCAAGAACAGTGATTTGCTAAAAGAACATAATTTGATTCCCCACAAGCAGCATACTTAGAAGATCCAATTCCTGCTAGTCTTGGGCATATACTTCAAGCCTACCTATATTTCTGTACCAACACTTTGCACAAGTGTTACCATGTTTGCCAGAGGACATGAAGGTAAGTAGCATATTTAGAAGCGTTCTGTATCATCAGTCAAGAACAGCTGGAGGAACCTTTCTTGAAGACCCTTCCATAAGCTTTTGTTAGTGTAACCAGAATTTGCTAAAAAGCCACATTTGTGAAACTCTGATTTCTGTGTGGAGGTGTAATGTCATAAAAAAATGATAGTTTAAGGGATCTTCCAGAAAGGAAAACCTACAGACAAAAAGTAGGAAACTTATTTTAAGAAGCTGTATAATAAAGTACAACAGGACATGGAGGAAGGGACGGGGTAACGCCTGTGTCTATTGCTTGCAACTACATGCTTACATACCTCCAGTTAATCAATAAGGAAGAGCTCAAGACTCAACTCTTAAGCACTGCTAGATTTGCTTTAGTAACATAAAAATGTGGCCTTCCTCTTCTTTTGTATATCCAAAGTCATTCAGTTAAGACTTTTCTGTCTGAATAATTTCTGCAATTTGTAGTAGTAGGCTAATGTTGACAGACACTTGCACTTGCTAACATAACTCACTAATTCATTCATTCCTCTGAATTCAGATTACTTGTGTGCTCCCACAGACCACAGAAGATGATTTTGCACAAAATAGGTGCGGCAACTTAAAGGACAGCAAAAAAGCTGCTGCATTAACATACGTGGGAAGGACAACCCTGATCATACTTGGCTTTAAATCCACATCCCAATGATGCTCTGCTGCCTTACTTGAAAGTGCTTGTCAGCAGCAGAGCAGCAGCAAAATGCTTTCAAAACACTGATTCTTCAAAAAGAAGGTACATAATTTTAAGCCTCTCAGTTACTTGCAACTAGTTTCCATATAATGAACAATAACACTTACTTTACCAACTTAGAGTGACCTGTGCATTTTTGTATGCAAGCTCAGATTCTTTTGTCTTCTATCAATTTCAAGCCTACCTCTTGCATGTTTATAGGACAGAAAAAAAATAATTTCCCAAACAGGTCAATTATCCTGACAAAGTTCTAACCCACTTCAATGGCCACAAAACCAACCTCTGTGTATTACTTATCTTGGACTCAGGTATTCAGCATCAAGAGAAACAGCAGTAAAGAACAAGTTTCCTTTGAAAAACACCAATAGGCAGTGCTGATTTAAAACATGGATTTACTTAACAGAATTTGAACAATTAAATTAGAACAATGAGAAGCCTTATGTTTCAAAGTTTATGAACTTCATTTTTTGTTTAAATAGTATTGAAATGAGACAGCTTTACCTTTTGTAGACATTGTTACACTGGGCTGGACTTAAAAATTCTCCTGAGTGCCTAAGTTGCAAAGTAATTTTTCAGTTTAGACACAGCTATGCCAGTTAGTACTGACATGGTTCTTTTCAGAGTTAACAGCTTTGCAAATTTAATTGGATACCTCTCCTCATGCTTTAACTTGGAATACAATTCTGCACATCCTAAGAATATGTGTTTCCTAGAGTTAAAAAAAAAAAAAGCATTCATAACTGAGTGTGCATTGCAAAGGCAAATATAAATTAATAAATATAGCTGTTTCATTATAGAGTCTCAAAAGGAATAAGAAATGAGAAAGATAAGAACAGGAACTAAAAAGTCTTTAAATGTTCTAGCATATTTTCTCCCTTTGTTTTCCTTAGTAGTAACCATACTTCTGCAATGAATGGCAAGAGCCATCAGGCTACAGCAGACTGAGTATAGTATAAATCTGCAATTTTGCTAAAAAATTGGAATGTTACAAATATAAAAGTCTCCCAAATAATACAACGTATGCATGCTCAATACAGCTGGCAGAGATACTCTAAGATGCACAAATCCTCTGTGGAATAGGAGCTAAATTAAGTTACAAAAGTAATATACTAGGAGGAAATGAATACAGTATAGTTACTAGAACCCAGATTTATAAAAGAACATAATAAAGAGTAGCCCACAGTTGGTTACAAATCTCCAAATACAAAACTGTCTTGCAAAATTCCAAAGGGACTTTTTTCCCCCTCCAAACCTAAGTATGTTGTAGACATTAAGTCAGCTTGTACCAAGCTGTAAGTGCTTCGTGTAGCTTTCCAAAGACAACTTAACACAAACCTTTTGCATATATCACCTATTCAGAAATTGCAATAACCAAATTAGAAGTCTGTACTACTTTTATGTTTTGTACCTTTAATCCCTCAGTTTTCATTTAGCACAAATATAATTTTAAGTCTCTACAGCCAACACTAGCATTGTCCCCTTACGTAAGAGATCCCACTACGTCCCACTACGTAAGAGATCACCATGCAACCCTTGCTTACGCATTATGAACTGAAAGTGTTGGTTTGGGGAGTGTTTTGTGGATTTCTGTTGTGGTTTGGTGGTGTTGGTTTTTTTTTTTTGGTTTCTTTTTTTTAACAACCAAAATCCAACTGCTTATAGTACTGTTATCATTCAGTGTAGTGAATGAGCAACTTAGTTTAAGAATTGGTCTCTTCCCATACTTGTTGTAATGTGTGTTTATACATATTAACAAATATACTGTGTATGTATATACAGAGATATTCACCATATTGTTAACATCAGAATGCTAAAACATACATCAACATGTGCACTATTTCCAATACTCACTATTGTTACTTTTCCTGAAAAAGTTACTACATGCATCTTCCCCACCCATTTATGGGACAATAAAATATATGAAGGCAATTGTTCAGTTTTTTTCAGTGTTAAAGAGCTGCTCCAAAAAACATGCACAGGTTGGGGTATAAAGCAATTAAAACCACTCAAAAGTTATTTTGTGGCTTTACACTCGCTAAAGCTAAATTAACTACTTTCATTGGATGTAACAGTTACTTTAACTCGTTTATTTAAACTCAAAAGGGAAAACTTCAAGTGCTGGAACAACTGTTATCAACAACTGATAGACTAGACTAAATAAGCTCTCATTAAAAAAAATTTTTAAAAATCATCATTGCATAGCCACAAGACAGACTTTCATTTTGGCAACCTGTATGCAGACCATTTATACTGTCAACTATACTTTAAGACTTGTTATTTAACAGTTCAGAGGCCCTTTTGGCAAGGAACTACACTGTTTTCTTCATTGTGACACAGCACTCCTCGAACAGAGATGGTTTTGAAAATTACATTTATGACTTTTAAAAGGAAGTCTTTATCAAGTTCTAATTTTTTAGTCAGGCTAGCACCTTAGGTAAAGGAGATTTGGATCTGTAAAGTGTATAATTCTATTCTGAACAAGCACACATTTGAGGTTAAAGCTACATAAACATTCACATAGAACCTTACTATGGGTAATAGCATTCCGCTTTATATTCATGGTTCCCTGATAGCCTTTACTAGCCCCTGCACTGTTTTTTGTATTTTAGCAACAAAAACTCAAAACATATCCCTGTGAAGTATGGGAACCCCATTTTATGGCTAATAATCTAAGAAACAAGACAAGGAAGAGGAGATCAGAGTGAAAAATGTTACATTATCCCCCAGCTAGCCTTGTAGGATCTTAGTTATGACTCTTCATAGAAATCCGAATTGACCCACATACTCTTCAGCCAATCAATCTTTTCAGTATAGTAGGTTTTGAAAAGGGCCAGCAATATTCATTGGGAACAGTACCATTAACATTGCATTCAAAAAAAGAAAACATTGGAAACCAGATCCTTGCTCTCCTACTCTGTTGATACGCTCTGGTATTAGCTAGTGTATGGTAATACAAAAAGAGTCTTGTAGTGATGTAAAAGGCAATGAAGACATCTATAGAATAATGTTCATGTGCAGCCAAAATGAAGAAGATTCCAAAGAGATTCAGGACCCATGACAAGGTGTGCAAGAAGTTCCAGCTCCTTGGTGTATCTAGGAGAAAATAGAAAGTTAGTGTCTCAAAAATCTGGGTCACTACAAAATCCAAGCCTAGACTTTGCCAATTTTTATAGAGATTTTTCATCCAAAAGTGTGAGGAAGTCACTGTCTTCATCTGGAAATACTGTTTACATCTACAGCAAACAAACACAAAAAATTCAAAACATGTAAGTGTCTATTACTTAATTACTTAATTTACAAATACAGCTATTACTCATTTTGGGATTAACAGAGTATCCTGAAACAGTGTAGGACCATGTAAAGCAGAATTCTTTTCCCAACCAACTTCTTTTAATGAAAATCATACCTTTACCATGTCATAAAGCATATATTACTCTGCTATTGCAGTCATTCTGCCACAGGTTAACTCAAACTAATTACCTTAGCATGGTATATTATGTATCAAATCATACTTTGACTTCACAGAAAACCACTATTGCTGCATACATTCTCACTCATTATGAGGTTTGGTATTTTGGCTTCATGGATTATACTAAACCTACAGACATTTACCTGGGTATTTTGTCTGACTGGGTCAGTGGCAGATACAGGAACAGTATCTTCCCCAGTATTCTCTCTGTGGCAAACTAGAAAGCCTTTCTAATTTTCTCGTCTTGTTTGCTCTTTCAAATGTGCCGTATTCATCCTTCAATTCATCTAACTGTACTTGTTCCTTTCCTGTCTGCAAATGAACTGTCACAAATCTGAGCAAAATATCAGCAATCTGATATTTTATTTGTTTGCTTAAGTATTACAGTTTGAACTTTGAGGAGATGTCCTAGTTTCATCAGGAATTAAGATAATTTTCTCCCTAGTAGCAGGCATAGTGCTGTGTGTTGGATTCTGGACAAGAATAATGTTGATAACACAGGGATGTTTTAGTTGTTGCTAAGCAGTATTTTTTCTAAGTCAAGGACTTCTGAGCTACTCATTCTGCCCTGCTGGTGGAGGCTGGTCGTGGACAAGAAGCTGGGGAGGGGTATTCCATACAATATGATGTGATGTGCAGTATATTTACTGGGGGAAGTTGGCCAGGGGCACTGTAGCTCAAGGACGGGATAGGCATCAGTCAGCAGGTCCTGAGCAAGTGCATTATGCATCACTCATTTTGTATATTCTATTTGTATTATTTTTCCTCCCTTTTCTGTCCTATTAAACTGTCTTCATCTCAACCCACAAGCTGTACTTTTTTTTCCTCCCTTCCCAGTTGTCTCCCCATATTCAGCCACCTGAATATGAGGCAGCAGTGTGTCCAGACAGCCAAGAAGGCAAATAGCATCCTGGCCTGTATTAGAAACAGCATGGCCAGAAAGACCAGGAAAGTGAGAGAGGAGGGAGCAGGGGGCAGTGTGGTGCTTAATTGTTGGCTGAGGTCAAACCATAGCAGGAGGACAAACAGCAGATATTTTTAATACTTAGAATCACAGAATCATTTTGGTTGAAAGGGTCTTTTAAGAATAACCATTAATGCAGCACTTCAAAGTCACCACTAAATCATCTCACTAAGCACCACATCTACACATCTTTTAAATATATCCAGGGATGGTGACTCCATCACCTCCCTCAGCAGCCTATTTCAGTGCTTAATAACCCTTAGGTTACAAATTTTTTTCTACTATCCTATCTAAGCCTTTCCTGGAACAACTTGAGGCTGTTTCCTATAGCAATAAGGCCTTCCCTCAACTTCCTTTTCTCCGGACTAAACTACTCCTGTTCCCTCAGCCATTCTTCGTAAGGTTTGTTCTCCAGACCTTTCACCAGCTTCCCTGCCTTCCTTTTGACACGCTCCAGCACTCTGATGTCCTTCTTGTAGTGAGTGGCCCAAAACTGAACACAGTCATCAAGTTGCATCCCCACCACTACCAAACAGAGGGGGACAATCACTTTCCTGGTCCTGATGGCTACCCTATTTCTAATACATGCTAGGATGCTGTTCGCACCTGGGCACACTGCTGCTTCATACTCAGCTAGCTGTCGAGCAACACCCCCAGGTCCTTTTCTACCAGGCAGCTTTCCAGCCCCACTTCTCCAATCCTGAAGTATTTACACTCACACCCTGGGCTGACACCAAGCAGCATGTATTCTTAACACTTAAGGACATTTAAGTATTGACACTCTGTACTTACATTCTGTGACAAAGAAGTTGAGCATGGTCAGGACAACAGTGTGGCCACTGAACATATAATCTCCACATGTATGTACTCCAGTCAGAGTCATTCCAAAGCCACTCCATATTGCAAACGCCCGCTGGAGTTTTGCCCAAACATTGCCATACAACTACAAGACAGTGACATGAACCTTCAGTAAGTTCCAGCCCTGCTGCCCAAATGCTATGTCCCTGAAGGTAGCTGTTTAGCACTCTGTATGTTTAATACTATTTATCGTGTTGGGTCTTTTATTAAAACACAGGTCATAATATCTGTGGATTTTATTGTGACAGTGAATAACACTACTAACTACAATTACTAATTATATTACGCAATACGGAATTAACCTCTTATGAATACTGGAATATAGAGCAAGTATTTTGTTGCAAGTGATTTCTGTACAGAAGCTGCCCCCATTTTGAGTATATTCATCTTTGCAATATGTCACTGTTAAGTTTCCAATATATTCAGTTCAAACCTCTTCTAACTAAGAGCTAGAATAAAAGCATAAAATCCCATGTTCTATGAATAGCTCTCATTAGAAAGGGTGAAATAATAATTGCTTTGTCTTTTTCCCTGAAACTATGCATCCAACAAGACAAAGAAGCAATCATTTCACTTTCAGCCTTTTTTCACGACATCAGAATCTTAAGTGCATGCTTTCCCAATGCATTTACTCTGGTTTACAGTGTGAAATATTCTGCACACACTTCCACAAACAATTATTTCCTCTCTGAAGTGGAAAGTGCTCCTAAGAATGCTTGCCTGCATAACAGCAATTAATGAAGGGGCTGGAGGGCAACAGGAGAGCAACAACCCTGTTCTTGCAAAAATAAAACTAACATCATTGTGGTGTGGGTTTAAGACTAACCGTAGAGTTGAAAAGTCCTCCAAGAGGCTAGATAGGGACAGGAAATTGTAATCTTTTGTTGTTTTATGTCATAAGCCCTGAATCTGCTACCTAAACAGGTTGCAGAGTCAATTCAGCCCTTGTCTGCCTCTCTTTCCCTGCCCAGTGCAGTTCTCTTATCTCTGGCAATGTGGGGGAGGTTTGCTGCCTGTCTCAGCCCTGGCAAAGCTAGTTTCGTAGCTGCACCATTAGGCTTAGTTTGGGGGGGGGTAGGGAGGAATGGTGGGAGGCCTGTGGGGGTCACATTGAAACCTGGTTTGTTAGAAGGATTGTGGCTTGAAGAGCTTATTGTAAGCTGAAATGTGAATTTGGGTGGTTAGCATTTATGCAAATAGTGTAAATGTTTGTAAATAGTAGATCCATTTACATTTCCAATTCTGTGTGGAGCATTTTCATTTTTCTGCTTTTGGGAGGGGTAAAATATATTTTCTGTCCACTCTAAACTCAACTAAGACATTATGGTTACAACAATCTTAACTGTATCTTAAATGAACATTCAAACAAAGGAAAGAAGGAAAAACAATTTAAAGCATTTTAAGTTTTTACCTTTCCAGTACACTGCAAGTGCTGTCCTGGCACAGAGAGGGAGGTAACAAACATTGTAATGCAGCGTAATAAGAACACTGTCCCCATGAGGCTGCACAGCCTTCGCAGAAGTATAGACCTGGGAAAAGTACATAAGAATTAATTGCAAGAGCCCTAAAATATAGTGTGTGTGCTGTTTTTTTAATCAGAAAAATTATGATAAACTTCTCCCCCAACACTCCAGCTTAATCCCATGAAGTCCATTCATCATTGCTGCAATTAACTGCATGTAAAACCCCCAAACTTTAAAGTAGTAGTGCAAAGGTATGGTTCCCACATGACAGGGTGAGGCAGTAGCAAGTTTACTGCCACCAAACGGTACAGCTCCATTTCTTTGAAGCTACACTTATATTAGCTTTGGCACTCATACCTTCTGTTGGCAAACTGGCAAAAATCAACAAACTGGTAAAAATTTAACTCAACGTATGCATGCACACAAAAGGGCCTTTGGTGACAAGAAGCTGGTAGGATGGCCCAGTCATCTTGTGGAATTTCATTCTCATAGGATTTTCTTATATACAGAATTTTTACAGTATGGTAATATAGATTAACTCTGAAATACAGATGTTCTGAAGAAAGTAACATAAATCTGGTAGGAAAATAATTTCAGATTACTCCTTTGTAAGATTAAAAAAACCCTACCTTTCTTTATTAAACCCTTAGATCCATTTTAGCAGGGATGTATTAGAAGCTCATAAGACTCTTAATGAATGAAATGTCTTGAACAACTGTAACAAATTCTTGTTACAGTCCTTTCTCTGAATCAGTTAACTTGAATTTTACATACTGTACCTGTGTTTGTGAAGCAGAAGAACCAATAGCCAAATGTAGCAAAGAATTACACCACATACTTCAGTCATAGCAAAAGCCCATGGTATCCTAGGAACACTAAAAAGGGGGATGAAGCAAGAAAGTTACAGTACAAAGGCTTAATTTTCCCTTGTTGTACTGAGAATAAAATCCTATAAACTTCTAACTACAAAACTAACTTGTATTAATCTCACAATAGTTCAAATTACCACCAAAACCTTATTTTGTTAGACTGAATAGACTATGAATTAATTTTTAATTACATCATCTCCTTTCTAGTAATGTGCTTTCAGCAGACATTTATATGGAATGCACTAAGGCAGGAAAATGCTAGTACACACTCTTAATTTACATGTGTCATTTACCAACAGGATGTGTTCCTCTACCTGTTGTTTCCCAACAGCCTTTTTCATTCTGACACGAGCTTGCATCATGTAAATTATGCTGCTGCTTATGCTTGTAAGAATGCCATGTCAACACAAATAATGAAACGCTGCAAAGCTTAAAACCTTAAATACTTGTAATGAAGGACAACTACACAGGAAAGTGTCAGGAAAAATAAAAATTGAAGTTCAATTTTGGTTATAATCACGATATGCAAATATTTTAGCCTTGCTTGTCAAGAAGTGTAAGACTTTCCTGCACCATTAAACATTTTTATTCTGCAATTTTACCAAAATGCAGATTGACAGATTTCAAGAGAGGCTGCTCCTCATAGTTTTGTGTACCCTGTGATTCAAAAGGGCAGCCAAGTGCTGCTTCAATGCAGCTTTGTAGTAATTCTCTCGCATTGTTTTGTGAGCTGTTGGTTTCTGACCTCCCTGCCCACTGAATAGTGTGTCAGCTCCCTGTGAACAAAATCCAGTAATGACATAGCTCCCATTCTTTGTCACCTCTTCCACTCTGCTGGATGTGGTCCATCCTTGCTGAGTTATATCTAAATTTATGGGGGATTCCACACACTTAAGATTAGACTCCTACTGACTTCATGAAAACCACTACTAAAACAGAAATTACTGGCAGGAATAAGGAGATCATGAAGACTGAAGTCTTAAACAGTTTATCTTGTCTTTTAAAACTCTCCAGTCAAAAAATTCTCCATGGTGCAAGTTTACTTCCTCAAAGCAAGCATTTAGCTTTTATTCAATCTGTAGTCAATTATTAAAATCTCACATTTGTTACTGTGGCTCTTTTTTGCCTAAAGTAGAATGTTTTCTTTTTAAAATGAGCAAGTACTGCATAAGTTACAACGGTGTTTTAGTATACAGATACTCTATGGTTAAAAAAGATGCTGGTTTATTTAGTCTGCTTCAGAGGTTCCCTAAACCAACATCCTAGGTTGACAGGGGAGAGGGCAAAAATACAGCATCAATGCTAATCCCTTCCAATTTCCTTACTCACTGGCAGACCAAAATATTCCTTCATCAAAAGTTTTTCTTTATCAAGACACGTTAAGCTTCATAGCAGCATATGGATTTCAGAAAAAGCATATGGCTCCCTATCTATGCCAGCTGACCACCACTGTTTCTACTAGAGCGAGAGGCTGGACAAATTAATTCCTGTGTTGTGATTGGCTAGTAGAATAAAATGTAAACTGGGCAGAACAGCAGCTCAATTAATTTTCCCCTGAGAAGACTAAATGTCTGCCTTTAACTGATGCACATTTCAAAATCAGCAGAAGGGTTTACTACACTCTAATTAGTGCTTTGCAGACATCTCTAAGAGTACATGAAACTTTGAGACTGAAGAAAAGACAGCCTATACTTTAATCATCATGTTACTACTTCGCTTTAAAAAGAAAATTGCTTACCTATCTAGAAATATGTCTGGTAGAGGAGGATATGTTTGCATGTCAGGTACGCGCTCATGTACTATAACCATAACAAATGATGTAAAGCCAAACACTATGAAAACATACACACAACTTAAAATTGTCTTCCAATATTCTGGGTCCAGTCTTCGAGTGGAGTGTTTGTTTTTGCCATTTGTATATTGATACTGATCACCATTCAAGTCAGTAATTGGTCCATCATAGTCCCGAGGTACTTCACCATTACAAAACCAATCTGCACTCTGCAGTGAGCCAATATTTGGGCACACTGTGCCAACATGACCATCACTGTTGTAACCCAGCTCTTCCAGGACATCAATATGTTGCTTTTGTAGTTTTCGTATGGACAACATTAGTCTTTTGATATCCCCCAGGATTTTGATTTCCAAAGGAGGGGATCGTAAATCATACTCTGTAAGCGTCAGCAGTGTAATTCCATCTAGCCTATGTCTATTGCACAAAACATCCACATATTCACAGAAGCCTTCTTCTTTCAGCCACTTGGCCACATTCATGGTAGTCCAACGTCGAATGCAAATCTGGTTATTGCCCGCCATCATTCTTCTCTATCCACCAATAAAATCAACCTGTTACATATCGGAAAGAGACAAGACTTGAATATTCAAAGGAAGATTACTAAAATGTCAATATACTTTGTGTGATCTTAGATGCTTAATTACCCAAAGGCTTTTTATAAGAGCCAGCTAGGAAAAACAGACACATAATTTATTAGGTAAGCAATATGAAAATGTTTTTAAAACATTTTTAATTCAAGAACAACATTTTCTAGAAGCACTCAGCCTACTTTTATTCTTTTGTTAGAAAAGAATAATGAAAAACAGTCCAAGTTTGTTAATTACACTAGGCAATGAAAAATAGATTATTCTGTTTAAATATCAGCTTAGTCATTGGTCTTCTCCACTGTTTGCAGTCATAAACTAAGCAAGAAAGCACAGCCAGCAACCATGTAAAATTGAATTAAAGCTCAAATAACACATTATGGTTCTAAACGCTACATAGTTTTAAAACATATACCGAAGCTTTGGCAACATGACATTTTTCCCTGACCTCTTCCAAGTAAAACTATCAACAATAACACTGACCAGAGGCATGTTAGTTGTATGTTGATGGGGCAGCCATCACATTTCTATCTTTGTTTGCTCTCAATAAGTAATGTAGATGCTTATTAAATTGCAAATACTTAAAAATATTAACAGTAGTAGAAATTTAGCATTAGCTTTAACTCCAAAGCATCTTCCAAAGTGATAGGAAACATAATAACACACAAAACAACCCAAGAAAAATATGTATTCTCTTCATATGGATTTCTCAATAATTGCTTTGTTGACTCTAGAATGCTGTTTGAATGAACTCAAGACATCTCACCAACGTATTAGTCACATGGACCTGACAAGTCTCCAGAATGACTTAGACCAGGCCGGGGGGAGGGGGCAGGAATCAATCATATAACGTTCCATGGAATGTATGAAAACACTTTTGAAAGGCTACCAGTGATGTAAAGTAATGAAAAGCTTATCCAATATTTAAGACCCACAGTAGTACAGAACAGATTTGTGCATAATTTATATTTGCTAGCTTTTGTACAGCTACCATCTAGGAAATAGTCACAATTCCACAGCTCTTCTGTACTTCAAAAAAAAAGTCTAATTAATACGAATGCTTCGATTAAGCCAACCAAACCTCAGAAAATGCAAGACAGTACAATACACTAGTGCCACACAGATCACTCAAGGTTGTCAGAATTAAAGCACGGAAACAGTATATTTAATTGATTATTTAGCTTCTGTATACCGTAAACAGGTACTCAATGAATATTCCACAGGTTTACATTTTTTTAAAAGGGCAGAGGTCTTCTAAACCCAGAAGTTCTTTCCTTCTCATTTCTCTTTTGGAAGAGGTACTAATTGCTAGAAGTAGCTCTTATCATAATTATTTGATGCAACTTCTTTTTCTTCCAGCTTACATCTGTTAGCTTACATGTAATAGGATCTTAGGCTATTTTATTCTGTATCAGAGAAGATTGAATTTGTCAAAAAAGACTTCTCAGCAATGCAAAAGAAACAGTTTAGAAGAAAAATGAGCACACAAATCTAGAAGAAAAATGAGCACACAAATCACAGTTGACCTTCTAAGAGAATTAAGGGAGCAATACTTCTGAAGATACTCCCTCAGGAGTTGATTGGACATTAAGATCTGGTACTTAAGGCATAGTTTAAATATCAAAAAACTCCATATACAGTCAATATGCATATAAACTCAAACACATAGATTTACAGTTGCCAAAACATCCATAAACCACTACTAGAATCTCTGCATTTACTATACCCTTCTTTCTCCATATAAAAGGGTACATTCCAATTTCTATGTCATCTTAATATTTTTTGAAGCCTTGCTCAAAACAACTGTAACAACTGCTTCGCTTACACAGCTATTGAAAGAAATTCTGACATTCAATTTGTAGTTAATGACCAGTTAATTGACTTACTCAACTTACTTTGTCTTCTAGCCAAAGCAACTTCTGAGGGCAAAGGCAGGAAACTTTCCCTAACCTACAAGAATCATGTTCATCTGTCACAAGCCACCTCACCCTACTGTTTCTTCATCTGGCACTGCAGGAATAAATATCAACCCTTAGCAAAGGTGCAATAAAAGTAACCTTACAACACTGAGTAAGCATACCCATCAAAGGTCATTACTGACTGAACGGGCTGTACCTGGGAGAAAGTCTACACTAACCTTAAAATGCACCTGAGTCCTGCTCCTGTTTTTAAATTCTGTCAAAGACAAAACACATAATCAACTGGAAAAGACAAACCAATAAAAGAAGCATGCTTTTACACAAAGCTGGTAGCTGATTTCTTCTCAGTAGCAACAGTTAAACTCAGTTTTGATGACAAAGCAATTTCTTTGAACACAGAAACTGCCTTCTCCATCAGGCTACTCATTTAGTGACAGTTTATATGGTAGAAAGTACTTCCTTTAAGAATCTTAGCACCACGCATACAATACGGATCTCTGTGCCTAGCTGCTTGTGTTCATTTTTGAAGTTTAAGAACATAACATTTCCAACATTACCTGTCTGCAACACAAGACTGACTTAAAGTAGCAGGAGAGATTGAGTCACCTAAGTAACTGCGTCTTCTGAAAGAAAACAACACTGGAAACTACTTTGCCTTCTACATTAGTACTTTTATGGCTGAAAGCAAATAATGGATAACATTATTTAACTCTGAATAGCACACATGAGTAACACAAAGCAAGCAGACTTCTGTGTCAGAAGGAAAAATATACTTTTTGCCTGACATCAGCAATGTCTGTAGCTAGCTGATTACTTTCCTGTTACTGTGACTTGATATTTAGTCAGCTGATCAGCAGTACGTGTGTCCTGTTTCCCTTTTTCCTTCCCCAGCCTTTCAGTCAGCAGCATGAACACTATGAACTTTGTGTGTATGCGTGTGTTTGGGTTTTTTGTTTTGTTTTGTTAAGAAAAATGTTGCTTTATAAGCCACAAAAATTTCTACAATTTGGCTAGGGCATTTTAAGCAATGACATGTCTCTGAGAAACTGAGTATACCCTGTTAGCACTTTTCCAAAGGATTACCCATGATTTTATCATGTCTTCCTCTACTTCATTACTACTGGTCCATCATTAAGTGTCTAATTTTCCTAGCACACAGACTTTTGAGTCAGTATATTGAGATAAAAATGAGGAAAATCGAATGTGATTATCACTACTCTAGCCAAGGAAAAGTGGCATTAATATCACACTAATGTCAGGCTGTAATCTTGTTACAGAAACACCACAGTCAGAGCTGAAGGGTTAAATAACATCCTGGTTAGTTCAAAGCAGTTAGCAGAACGCTGTCTAGATTTGTTTATTCCAGACATGCATGCAAAACTCTACCAGCACCACTACTGCTTCACCACCTGCCTGCATGTGCCTGGGACTGCCTGTGGTTGTCCTTGCTGACATGCCTCTTGATTTTTTTTTTCCCCAGCTAGGTTCAATTCTTACCACCCTTGGGAGTAATTTTAGCAAGGATGCTTAAGAACTATCAAATCTCAAAAGATTTAACCCACATTTCTTTGTGGAAGGTTCCAAGCTGAAGTCCGAATATAGGCAATTCTAATTCAGCCCCTACTTCACAGAGTTTGCTGGCCTAGAAGCAAGACATCGCACACCTTGGGGAAAATGGTTTTCTGTACAAAGGCTGCAGGTTTGCAACACAGACAAGACCCAGACTCAAGGCCCTGGCTACCCAGCACAAAAAAGCCACACACAAAACCGTGTGCTACGCCAGCCTGCAATAATAAGGCTACTGTCACATACCAACTTAGTAATGCTGTGCTGGAAAAAGAACATACAGCACTGCCTTGTTATGAATCAGAAGTCTCAGATAGTCTGCTGACTTACATCAGAAGCTTGTCACTTGCTCTTCCTGAAAACTCTAAATTCTTCAGTGCTTATTTAAAGCAAACAGCACCAAAGGTTTCATTGCCATATAGCATACAGTGACTTAATCTTTACCTTCCAAATGCCACCATATACAGTACAATATCTTGTAAACAAAAAGAGAAAAAGAACATTTACAAAAATGATTCTTGATTTTTCAAGAGCTTTTTGATATAATACTTGCCACGCTCTATACAGAGCTGATCAAATATAGCAAAATGACCACTTTGAGACTGACTGAAAAAAATGGACAAATATTTCCTGTAGCCAGTATACAACAACATCACATGCAGAAATATTCCTGTATCCAGTTTTACTTAGTGACTTTGCTATCAGAGCTGTTTCATAAACATTTCCAGTGAGATTTTATCAGCAGTACTTTAACTGCACTCAAAGGTCTTAGTGCTATCTACGAAGGTAAAGTTAGAAATCACATGAAGTGACACTTTTAAAATTTACTGTATGTCTTAGGTTTTAAACCAAGAAAGATGTGCTTTTCAATAACTACTTCTTGAAGTGCCACATTGTGGAAAATATAGAACTGATACTGTAAAATCAGAGATTAGCTCCATATGTTTAGAAGAGTCTCTCTGTCAAACGCCTCCGTGCAAAACTGACAGCAGCTACTACACAAAGTCCTGAAAGCTAAACATATCTGTCTTAAGAACCACCAAAAGCAGTTACATATTGCAGTAAGCTGAACAGAATACGTACTGCTCCCTGACTTTTACTCCTCATTGAGCCACAAGGGTTGTACTATACTCAAGGAAACACTGAGTGGCTCAACTCCTCATCTACTATCCAGTTAACAAAACATGTTTGATCCTACTCAAGTCACACACAAGTGATTTTAAAAAACAACTGGTCAAGTACTCCACCACTTATATCAGGATGTAGTTCACAGCATTCATTAGTATTTGTACAAGATCTCAAACCTTTCACATGCTAAATGTCAGATGTCAAGTGTTTTTTCCCTCCAACTTCAAGAAATGGCATATCCATTTCTTAATAGAATGTTTGCTGCTCTTTATCCTTACACAACTTAGCAATAAAACAATTCAGGTTTGCTTTTCCCTTTTTTTTTGTATCTTTTCTTCCCACAGCCCCATCTTAGGGTGGAAACAGAGGAAGAAATGCACAAATCTCCACCCATATTAATACCAAAACAGTATCTGAAGTTAAACCGTGTTTGTTCTTACTCTTCATAGCCATTTACAACCCAACCTTTCTGGTCCAGTGAAAGCCACCTTCATTTTAGATACATTCAAATAAAAATGAAATAAATAAAAAAAACCCCAACCACCACAAACCCAACCTTTAAAAGTTAGGTAATTATCAAATAAACATTTATAATAGAACATCATTTACAATCTCAACCAGCTTAGCAGGTTGCAAAACTGAGCTCTGTACAAAGGAAAGTGATAGTACAAAGCCTCAATGTTTACAACTTCTAGGCCAAGCTATGTTTTCAATTGTACAGTACCAAAAAACCCAACCCAAAACCCACCACCCAACTAGCCACCAAAAAGACCACATAAAACAGCAAACAAGGTAGTTTAGAATTCTTGCTCTTTATAAACTCACAGAATGTTTCCTTCACATCTCAATAGCACTTTCCCAACAAAAACTTAAAAAGCTTTCCATAGAACTTCCTTACACTGGGTATAAAAATTACTTCAGTCCTGTGAGTTAATTCCCTCTTTTTTCCCATACAACAGAAAGCAAAATTAAGAACAAGGTCACAGGAATTCTGCTGCTTCTGATATTCAGCAAGAGGCACCTCCTAACATGAAGAGGCATTTAAATCCCAGGAAGTGTCTTGCTGAGCTATGGAGGTGGACCAGACACCATGTTAAGCTATACCAGGGAGCTCTGTGGAGACAGAGCGTATTTAGCGTTGTCATCTTACAGCACAGAATGCGTGTCAAGTTCTCATAAAATGAATTTTGCAACCTGAAGCATCAAATGAAAAAACATGAGACCACTTTAACTCCATCTTGAAGGCAACAGATATGTGAACATTAAAACTGCTTCTCATTTGCCTTGTCTTCCATTAACTTACAAAGCTGACAAAGCCTGCCCTTTCAAAGTATTTTTAAGAAATACCAATCAGCAATTGCTAATTGAATAGCCCGAGAGTCCACCTAACACATGAGCAACAACATGCAACAGACTGAATGGGTAACAGTTCCTCGAGTTTCAAGTTTCTAAACACAGACAGGCCTTAAATTCAGACAAAATCTGCCCCACAGGCAGACTCCTCCATTTAATCCCGAAACTCAAACAGCCCATATACGAACCTGCAACAGCACTTTTCCATGCTGCTCTATCAACTGTCAAATCCTACACGTTCAAAAACTTTTTTTACTCAAAACCAATACTCTGCCCTCAGAAAACCCATCAACTTTACCCAATTGCAGAGCAAACAGTATGACAGCTAAATACGTTTCGACATGCTATGACTGTTTTGTTATCGAACTGTAAGCCTGCCACACAGCATCATTTTCAGAAACGATTTGTTTCCTGTGCAAGCTGACAGAGGAATGTGAAACCTAACAATTTCACTCTCCTCCCAGACCTGCCACAAGAAAAGAACACAGCAGCTGCACACCCTGAACCTACCCGAGATCTGCCCCACTCTCACTCAGAAGACTGCGGATCCTGCTACCTCCCCGGCACACACACCTTCACACTCAAGACTCCCAACGACGCTTCTTCCCTCGTTGATTATTTTGAAGTAGAAAACATACAAAGTTCAGGACGAAATCGATACGACCAGGCACAATGCCTGAACCACCTCACCCATGACAGACAACTTAAGAGAGAAACACGCCTGATCTTTAGTCTCTCGGCAGACTGGTTTCCTCAAAAGCTGGCACCGAAACCTCGGGGATACTCCGTCGAGAGCCCGCCAGCCAACACGGGTCGACCGTCAGACCTCAAGAGAGACGTGTCCGTGAAAGATGCGAGCTTTAATTAAGGTGAAGCGGATTTTAGTGCAATCAGATAACACAGGAGGCTTCACCCCAGCCGCAGATGAACCTGTAAACGAAGCTATTCTCCAACACGGCAGCTGGAGAGAAGCAGCCCTTTTCGCTCCCGAGACCCGCGGAGCCCGCCGGCAGACCCCAGCCCGGCCGCAGCAGGGGTGGCGCACGGGGACCAGGCGGCTCGGGGGCCAGCTTCCAGCATCAAGGCGGCTTCTCCGCTTCCCTGGCCGGCAGCGGGGCAGCCCCTGTGGGCCCAGAGCCGAGCGCCGAGCTCCATCGCGGGGCGACGCGCGACCCCCTGTGGGAAGGGGAGGAGGGGAGAAAAGGGATGAAGAGAGAAGGGAAGCGCCCCCACAGCTCGCCCCGCCTCACCTGCCGCCGCGGCAGCAGCGCTAAGTGGCGGTGCCACAGCACCCGGCCTCAGGGCGGCGACAGCGGCGGCTTCTGCGCGCCCTCCCTCCCGCTAGCGGCGGCAGCCACCGCCGCGACCCCATCACCCCGCCGGAAGTGGCGGCCAGCAGCGCCAGCGCCGAGCGGGCGGTGGCGGAAGGGGTGGGGACGGCGTGGGAGCAGCTTCCGGGAGGCTGTGCAGTGGCAGTGGTATGTTTCTTGGCTGCAGTGCGTCGCGTGTGCCGGCTTCGTACGGCGCACCGGCCCCTGCCACCCGCGGGCTGGCTGCAGCTGCGGCGGGCCGAGGACGTAGCGCGGGGCCCGTCTGTGCGCAGCGGGTCCCTGCCGGGTTATTACCGTGGGCGCTGCCGACATAAGTTTAGAGCAGTTGAAGGGTTGGTGCCTACTGGCATCTCGCTGTGAGCTGAGGGGTTTGGCTTCCTGGGCTGGCGGGACCATTTACACCCTGCTGTCCCTGCGTTAACGTGCCCGCTGGGTTCAGGCCGTACAGCATGGGAAGGGCTTACTGAAGCTGAACTGCCTCATGGAACGGATGTCTAAAATATGTGGAATTCGCATCTCCTTCCAGCTGAGAGACTGAAAATTCTTAGATGGTTGGCATCTTTTTTTTAGAAGTCAAGGGAATGAATCATAATTCTTACAGGGATATCTGAAGGGAGAAGCAGTGATAATTGATTTTCTAACTGAAGAACAGAACAGAAACCCAGCTACGGCTATAAAACTATACTACTGGAAGATAACTGCGATACGTTTTTTTCCAGTATGAGCTCTCTGGCAGTGATTGAGAAGTACCTTGCAACTGCCTGGATGTGAGAACGAAAGATTTCTGACTACACTAAGCACCATTTATTTGTGAAGAAACACCGTGATCCTGACGTAATTTAAAACCCCACAAGTGTAGTAATGAACATATCCCCAGCCTTCGTTTGAAGGCGTATGTGAGGACATAGTAGCAGAGAAAGCAAGACCCTCATCTTGCAAATTTTCGTATCAAGGAATCATTACAAAACTTTTCTCTTTAGGTGCCTTTTTTTTTTTTTTAAACCATTACTGTTTTCTGTTGCTTGGAGGAAGGAAAAAAAAACAAAAAACAAAAAAACAAAAACTAGCTGATGCAAAGCACAAGTGTGAACAGCACAGATGACTTTTGAAAGCTTCAACAACACACTAACTTCAGGAGCTTCATAATCTATAAATAATATGCATGGATGGGGTTGAAGGACACACACAAATTAGAAAAGAATTACCCCAGAAGTAAATTTATATATCAACTGTTGGTGGTAGTAGCCAGCCCTTTGCAGCAGCATAACAGTCTAGAGAATATTTAGGATTTCCCTTGAGGATGATGTAATTACTATGAGGTCCAAGACAAGTCTTGAGTTGTAGCTTCAGCTGAAGTAGGTGCCAGTGTAGCTCCATTAAGTTTACGACACTTAGCATTTTCAGATAATCTGGCTTATATTCCTTCTCCACAGAGCCAGGGGAGGGGAGTGAAATGTCTTTTGCAATGCTTGTGTGCTGCTACAATAAAACAAGGAAATTTTGTGTTTCAAAATGCTTCAAAACTATGTCAAGTCTTGTGATCAATCTAATGCAAATGTCCCCAGTTGTAAAATCCCAATTTTAAAAGTCTGTATACATTTTAAATAGATCAAATGCTGGATATTCAGAAAAGAAACAAGCTGTTAAAACTTTTGGTCACTGTCACATGCCCTGGTACTGGTTCAAAGATGCTCATCTCTATGCAGTCTGTTCCATCCTACTTTTATTTTTTATACCAAATGATGTGTAGTTTCCCAAATAAATTGGAGCGAATGTTCCACTTTTTTGACAGTTTAGCAGCCTCTGCAAACAGTATAGGAATTAAGTGCAATTTTGGTCCTTGCAGTGTTCCCCTTCTTTCCTTTTACATGCACTAGATGACAAAATGGCAAGTCAATTCATCAGTGACAAATCACAGAACACATACATACAAAATTAAAAGGCCCTTCTCTTGCTATTAATAATGTGTCTATTAATAACGGGCCTATTAATAAAACTAGTTGAAAGTAGTATTTTTTTTAACTCCATGTCCACATATTCATAATCAAACTGACTACCAGTTATCTGACATGGAAAACAAAATTACAGAGTGCAAGACAATTCAGTTAAATAAGAGTTTGTGCTTCTCTGCTATGTGCTTGCTTTAGTTTTTCTGTTGTGAACTGTTCTTCACCAACTGCCAGTCAATCACAACTTTTTGCACGCTTCAAGTGATGAGTTGGTACAACTTACAATACATTGCTGCATCTGCTTGTATCTGCAAAACTGGTTTTAGCTAAAAATAAGTAAAACAATAAACTAAAAATTGCTGCCAAAATGACTGTAGCAGGCTACAGAGTTATCTTGCTACAGAATAGATCATCAGCACAGTCCTGGAGCTAACTCACCTTTTGAGATCTCATTTGGAAATGCCAGGAATGTGTTGGTTTGTTCAGAGTGCTACAGCTTTGTTGTGAGGGTTTTCTAAGATAACCACGCACTCAAATCCACCAGCTCATGTGATTGCAGCAAGGAGGCAAAACTAAAAGCAGAAGCTTCCTTATCCTGTTTTCCTACACAGTTTATAGCAAGACCAGCAATCCACCTACAAACAGCTTCCCAAATTCAGCCTCCAGACTTTAGAAGCCCAGGTCAGAAAATTAACCATAATTACATGTCCCTGTGAATCCAGGACTATTACATCTGCAGTAAAAGTGGAGAAAACAGATGTACACAGCCCAGACATGTGTCATTGGAGAGAGCTCTCTGCCTGTCTATGGAGGCTGTTGGGCTGATTTGCAGCAACATTTTGGCAAACTCAGCCTGGAGAAAACCTTGACCCATTGATTTCTATCTGAAGATATCACTACTAATGGCTTTTTCTGCCCTGTCTAGTTTCATCAGCTAATAAATATTTGAAAAAAAAAAAATCAAACTAGTTTGCACAGAAAAGTGATAACACAATTTAAAACCTGTAACTCTTAAATGAAAGTAGTCATGTAATAGCTTCTTAGCCACTACACTTCAAAGTTGAGAACTACTTCTCCTTACCAACATTTCAGGTTCTGATAAAGAATTAATTATCTAAATAGTTTGTGCTTTATTTAACAGAAATTTCCAATAAACCTCATTCCATCACTTTGAGTTCTGTCACTTGATGCCATGTGACATTAATGCCTTGATGTAAGTTTGACAAGCAGTGCCAAGGCTGACATGTCAGTCTGAGAAGTTATGACAAATTATATTTCACAGATTTTTTTTTTTTTTAAAACTACTGCAGATTGCAAGAAAAAAAGGAAAAAAGATCTTTAAAGTGTATGGGTACATTTTAGACTGAAAACTATTTAATTCATGTAGTTAATTCATATACTGTATTTATTCAACATTCAGGCTCACAATAAGAAAATTAAAAGGAAATTGATATTGAAACTTCCCAGCTAACTCTTGATACAATATATTATATATTAAAGGGGTGAAAATGTGTTAATGTAATGGTGATTTGGAGGTGGGTTTTTTTAAACACTCTGTCATTAGGTAATACTGTTAGCATTTAATAATCTGAAATGTTCAATCTATCTCAAATCTCAAGACCGCACACAGGAAAGAAAGGCTTGAGCTGAAAAGAGAATGCACTGCTTCTGAAAATTCTCTTCCAGCAAAGACTACAACATAGCAAGGAGGGGGCTAGTCTCTTCAGAAGTACTAATTGATCTAAATCAGGCCTTTTTAAATTTATTTTTCTGGGGTTTGGGGAGACTTTTTTTTCAATCTTGTATTTGTAGAGATCAGGTCCTGCCTTATAATTTCTTTGTTATTTCTGTACTTCAGTTGAAGCATACTTCGAACAGTCATGTGTGAACTTCCAAGCACCTATTTTATCTTCAAACGTCTTACTCCTGTAATGGAAGAAAAAGAGACTGAGTACCTAAGAACTAACCAAATCAGTGAAACAATCATTTTTCAAGGGACAATAAGCTTACTGTAAGGGGAAAAAAGGAAAAAAAAAAAAAAAAGAAAGAAAAAGAAAGAAAACAAAAGGAAAGACTAAACTAGTAAACTCCATGTGATAATCAGAAAAAATTGCTCCATGTTAGAAATACATTAATGTTGTAGAATACCACAAAACTCTGTCTCACTTAGTACTGACCTAAATTACTACAATTCAGTTAGTTCAATTTTTCAATAGCTGACTATCCCAAAAGTCAAATCCTGAAAACAGGCTGATGAGTGAAATGAGTAGAACTATGGCAGTTGGAGAACACTGTATCCATAGAATCATAACTAGCTGAAGTTCATGTTGTATCATTTTCACTATAAAAGCTTCCATCTTTGAGAATATGCTTTCACTAGAGATGGGAAGGTGTCACTGGCATCAGCTAGTACTGATAGCAGTATTTTCAATACATGAGCCTCCATGAATGTCCTGGTTTCAACCACATTTTTCTGGTAACCCCATGCTGCTAGAGCACTCCATGGCACTTTGCAGTGTTGCCACCTATTACATTATTAGCCATGGAATGTTTGCTTTAGATTATTGTACCAAGTACAACCTACAAAGTAATCACAAAAAGTCTGAGTAGAAAGATGGCTTCTATTGGATGCTCTGAAATGAATCACATTATTTTAACTGAAACAGCAACTATTTCAAGATTGCATGTAACTGCATACAGATGTTTGGCTTTCAGCTGCCCACTGTTCCAAGAGGAGAACATCCACATTCTTGGCATCTCAGAAAGCTCCTACTTCACAGAAAGCTAATTTTACCTCTATACAGTGTGACCATCTATCAGCTTGTTGCTTTTTACATTCATCCTTAGTAGTTTTAAAAGGGCCAGGATACAAGCAAAGCTGTAAAGGGCCAAATCCATCTGGGCAAATGATTACACCTGGAAGGAATCACCTGCTGAATTTAAGGATAAAGCTAAGTTTATGGTTTTAATATTTTTTAGTATTTGTATTTAGTCTAAACTTACATAATCTAAATTAAAACAATTCTTCACAAAGTCAGAGATTTGTGGACAAAATGAAGTCCTACAAGAGCAAAGAGCAAGAACATTATGGAACAAAGACTTCAGCTTTAGTTAGAAGAGTTAGCACTTTTGGTGAGAAGGATCTCCAGCTTCCTGAGAGTTTCATGTCAAGGCATGTATCAGTAGCAGAAAGCCTGACTGTCCTGGACTGATACACAGGCTTGATGACCGAATCCCATGTAAACACATAGAAAGAGAGGTATGCTGAGGTATCCGAGCCCAGTGCTGCAGACAGAATGACAGATGAGGGAGAACATGAAGCAGGAAAATATGCTCTTGTTCTCTCTAGCGAGGTTACATCGTGTGGTTTAGTGCATAACAGAGCTGGTCTGAAAGCCAGATCTCTGCTGTTTGTTTTCAAGACAGCTTTTGGGGAATAAAAGTAAGTCACTCTCACAGTTTTACATGTCTTATTCACAGACTATTTAATGCTTAGAAGACTCTAGGTGTGGAAGGCTTGAGTTTTGAAGCAGATGGGCATAAGCTATAAAATTGTTGGAGGAACACAGGGTGTGGAGACCATCCTTCTGGAGCTTATGTTGTCCTGCTCATCAGCTTTCATGTCACAAACTCTGAATTCTTAGTGTATTTGGGGTAGAGGCCAATAAAGTTTTACAGCCAAAAAGGGCCAAACTTAAACATGAGTGTCACCTTTCTGCACGAACCTGATTGGCTGCAAATGGGTTGGGCTTACATGTAAAAACACCTGCTAGTAAAGCCTCACCTTGAGCCTCCACCCAGAAACCTGAGAAAAGTAAACCAAATTAAACAACTTCACGTTCTCAGTTAGTTTTCCTCATTTGCAAGCACAAATCAATCAGCTTAGAAAGCACTAGTTTACCACAGGGAAAACAAAACAACACACGAAACAAAAAACCCCACAACATGCAGAAAAACAAGGTAACATAATAAGTGCATATACATAGTACTTGAAGTATAACTTTAACCGTTTTTTCAGTCCTCTCCTCTGCTGGATATGGCTTCTTTCACAGTTATGTTTTTAAGCACCCTAAAATAAATGGGAGATAATTGTTGCTGGGAGAGAGCTGCCACTCTTGCTGCATTGAACAGGTTTCTGGTTTCCCTTAACAGGCCTTTAATTGCTTGCGACAAGTGGCCAGACTCACTAACTGCTGCTGCTGCTGCACCAAAGACACCACTGAGGACAGTTACAGCCATGTCTTCCCGAATGTCCTGCAGGCTGACACCCCTGGCACTGAGACTGCTGTATGGCAGAGCAATATGGCTCTAAGGATGAGCCCTGGGGAATGGAACGAGGGCCCAGTAATGCCCAGTTTGGTACATGCATGTTTCAACTGGCTGTGTGATGCATGGGTGAGCAGGGGACACTGCAGTGCAGGGGTGGCTTGGCTCCATGTTGGGAGCTGCTGCCTAGCACCTGCTCCAACCCATCTCCCAGCCTCCCCCGTGACTGCCCGGGGGCTGGCAGCACCCCAGCACACAGCACTGAATCTCAGGCTGGTGGGAGCCTGGTCTCTTCCTGGCTTTCAGCATGTCTGGGGTGGAGGCGCTGGGCAACCAGGGACCTGAAGACGCCGGGGCATGCACAGAGGGTGTCCCCTCCCTTAAAGAAATTGAGCAGCTCCTGAACACTGGGCGGCCCTCTTGCAACCATGTTGATGAAGTGTGGCCTAATCTCTTTTTAGGAGACCTGTAAGTACAGCTTCACAGACACACCTCGGACATACATTCTGTCTGTTAGCGTGCCTCATAGGTGTGGCTTTAGCTGGCTCATGGTTCTGCTCATTGCTTTCATTTACACCACAGGCATTATGGTTTCTGAGATAAAATGATGATTAAGCTAGCACTTCTGTCTTGGTTAGTCCTTAGAAGCAATACATGGGCTGACACTCCAGCACATCGCTTGGGAAATGCAACCATAGTGCTTCTCCTGCTCTGTGATTATCTCCACACTCATCTTGATTTGTTTGTCTTTGTGTTTTCCGTAGCGTAACAGCTCACAACAGATTTATTCTGTGGAAGATGGGTGTGACCCATGTTTTAAATGCTGCCCACGGCACAACATACAGCCATGGAGGCCAGGACTTTTATGGCGCAACTATTGATTATTATGGTGTACCAGCCCATGACCTCCCAAGCTTTGATATAAGCCAGTTCTTTTTCTCTGCAGCACAATTTATCCACAATGCTTTGAACACGCCAGGAGGTATGAAATGATTGTATTTGTAATTGTTATGTGACTTGGCAGCCAGTGGAAATGGGTCATCTCCATGAGCACAGTGGTGGACCTGCCAGCTGTTGGTCACCTGTACCATGAGTGTCAGGAAGGGGGAGTAACGGGATATACACAGATATAGCTCTAACTAGGTCCTAGAAATTTGATGTGGGAAAGGGAATGAGCAGTGCAGGAGAGAGATCTAGGCAGAGAGAAGAATAGGCAGAGTAGAGAGAAACATAACTGGAACAAAAGGCTCTTTCAAAGAGGGAAGAGTGAAAATATACATTTTAAATGGAAACCCTCTTTTGAGGCAACTGTATTTGTAAGAACAAACAAAGAGACAAAAGTTCTCATTTCTACAACCATCAACTGCATGAAAAGGAGCATATATTGCACGTGAGCTTCCTGTGTGAGCAGGGCATGTAGGGCTGTGCCCCTAAGGAGATACACCTTTACCCGAAGAGATTTATACTGTGTTGCACAAAACAGTGAGCTTCTTGGCACTGGTACAATAAAATACTAATTAACCTGTATTATGTAAAAATCCTTTTCTTACCATGAGTAAACTGGCATTAATCGAGCTGTCTCAGACTGTATCACTCATTCTGCTGTCAAATTGCAGCAAATTGCTTTACTATGCAATGGTACTAGGCCAGCCATTTCTCTTGGTGGCTAATGTGTTAGTGCCATGATGTCAGGACAGATTTTAGCATTCTTCATGTAAGCCCCTCTGAAATCAGTGGATCTTATCTTACAACATTGTTCTCACAACAGTGAAGAACAACTTCATTGCTTTCAATGGGGTTTTCTTTTATTTACCAGTGTTTCTGAGATCAGGTTAGGCTCTTGTAGCACTTCTCATATAAGTGAGTGTTGCAATTGGAAATTAGACTCAACTGTTAGCACTTCATGTGATCTATCAGAAGAGTAAGAAATGCATCAAGTTTATAGTGTTACTGTGACTAGGCTGGAGAAGGCAGAAGAAGTTTGCCTTCCCTTTAAATTAAATTTCATCCACTGTACTGCTTCTCTTCCATGGTTATAATTATTTTTATTTTTTCTTAACCAGCTAAAATCTTGGTGCATTGTGCAGTTGGAGTAAGCAGGTCAGCTTCCCTAGTCCTAGCGTATCTCATGATAAAACATCACCTCCCATTGGTTGAAGCTATCAAAACAGTGAAGGAACATCGATGGATTTCACCCAATCGTGGCTTTCTGAAACACCTGCAAAATTTGGATGTTCAGCTACGGCAAAAGAAGGACTGCTGAAAGGGCAAACCCATTTACATTCATTTTTCTGAGCTTCAGTCATCCTAGCCATTGTGCCTATACAGCTTCCTATGGTCAGTGCATGCTGGAGTGATTAATATGGAGCCAGTTTGTTACTGGTTTTGCATTAATGCCAGAGGCAAGTTCAATAATTGCATCTAGCTGAACAGTTTGTTTGAGTTGCCTTTACTTGAGAGGGTAACATAATAGGCTTCCTCAGTTTAGTTACAGTTCTCATGTACATGGTCTCATATGAAAACTTTTTTGTGTTTGAGGCCTGGTGAAGTGGTCTCTTAAGAGCCCAGGCACTGCTATAGAAACATTCCTCTTCCCCTATCCTACTAAATATTGCAGTGCTACAGAAAGCTGAGACAGCCTGAAGACCCACACCAGCAGAATAAACTGCAGCTCTCTCTGCAGTCTCTCGGTCAGCAAACCCACTAAACTTTTCTTGTGTAAATATGTTTTCAGCAAGATAATGTATGTTATGTATTATGTTGAGGATATTAAGACAAAGATGCCAGATCTCCAAAGCACTTTGTAAGCTTGAACTCATTAATTCACACTCCCTTCAAATTTTCCCAAATTAGTTCTGTGTAAGTGGATTTAGAATAGAATAGAATAGAATAAACCAGGTTGGAAGAGACCTTCAAGATCATCGTGTCCAACCCATCAACCAATCCAACACCACCACCTAAACAACTAAACCACGGCACCAAGCACCCCATCAAGTCTTCTCCTGAAAACCTCCAATGACGGCGACTCCACCACCTCCCCAGGCAGCCCATTCCAATGGGCAATCACTCTCTCTTCCTAACATCCAACCTAAACCTCCCCTGGTGCAGCCTGAGACTGTGTCCTCTTGTTCTGGTACTGGCTGTCTGGGAGAAGAGACCATCATCCATCTGTCTACAACCTCCCTTCAGGTAGCTGTAGAGAGTGATAAGGTCATTTGAATCATCCCAGGTTTAACATTGGTAGGAGTAGCTTAGCTTACACTGATGGGTAGGCTTTATTGATACAAATTAGTTTTAAGATGTTTTGAGGACATTACTTTTCCTATCACCACTTACTTGGTACTTAAACCAATGTGATTTTTAATACAGCAACAGCATTTGAAATTAACTTGTTATCTTATGGTGAACCATGAAGTGATAATCAAATCTATTTTTGTTCTTTTTTACTCATTTGATTTATTGATTAACTGACCTTGTAAACCTTCCCTGACAGATTAAGTAAATAAATTTCCACTTTTTTGCATTTGGGGCATGGCTTCTGATCATTTTCCTCTGTGGTGGAAGAGACTTTCAAGGTTATTATAAGACTTAAATAGTGGTGACTTGTGAGCCAAAACTCTTCCTTCCCCAACCCTCTATCCTCCTTAATTATTGGAGAGGTTATGTTGATTCTGCTTAGCATTTAGGGGAATGTAGAAATCCCTTCTTATTTCACTCTACACAAATGCTTTGCAAAATAAGCATATTTAAGATCCATTCCAACGTCAATGTTATCATCTGTTCAGATTTTTCATTGACAAGATAAAGAGAAGATGTCGAACAAAAGATCAAATAGAAAATCAGATTTAAACCCCCAAAGTGCTGGGACAATCTTTATACCTCAGAAAGTAGCAGAGTGGTGGTAGAGGAGCTGGGTTTGCTTTTAAGTTCTCCAGTCGAGTTAATAGGGATTTATATGAGTTAATATTTCATTATAATTTATACTTCACATTACAGTAGGTTTTAGTCTGGAAACCTTTTGAAGATATGGCATTGAAAAATCTGAAATTCATGTGAGTGAAATAATGCATCTTAATGGCTTTAGGCTGGGCAAAATTTGACACATGTGAGCAAGATTAATGGAACCTCCCATCAGGATAATGCTTTGCATACCCCTGAACATCTATCCCACAAAGCTACAGCTGTGAAGGCTGATCCTGTCATAATTTAGTACCTGCTCTTGGAGATACTACTCATTCTGGGAGAGTACTGTTTCACCAGGGTAGAGAGGAGTACAGCATGAAGCTGAATCAGTGTGGCATTGATGCCAGCAATGTCATGATGATGGTCATCTAGAGCAACACTGTGGAGGGAATGCATTAGTTAGAAACTGCTTTCAAGAGCACTGGCAAATCACAGAAGTTATTTTAATCTGTGGAGTGTGTTGCCTGTATTTCCTGCCTGCCTGTAATGCTCTTCCTTATATACTGTTCAGTTTTGACTCCAGGTCTGCTCAGGGAGAAAGACTCCAGTCAAGATAAGCAAAAGAGGTAGAATTAGTCCTGTAACTTTATGAACTGGAAAATACTGTCTGCTGTGATTTGCTAGAAGGAAAGGAGACCACCTCATCTGTTACTTACGTTGCCCATAGTTCAGGTCATAATGTGACATAACATTAGCGCCTCATTGTTTTGCACTATCAGCAGGAAAACTTGTATTTCAAATATTGGTTTGTCAAGTTAAACTAAGGAGCCAAAACAAAAATACCTCACTGCTGGCACTTGTGTTCAGAATATTCACATCTGTCAACAGAGTCTACATCAAACCAGGAGACTGAAGGCACTGAATATTAATTCCTAACTGAGGAAAGGTTCATTTTGAAAGGTATTTAAATAGCTAAAGGTAAGCTAGGTACACGCTGAGCTGACCAGAGCACCTAGACTCATGCAGCAGTGCCTGCAGTCCCTTCCAGGAGCCCACAGGAATTGTCATGTGATGAGGAGCTAATTACCCTCCATCTCTTCTGAAACAAATGGGAGTGCTGGTCTTCCTGCCTCAGGCTTACCTTATCGTGGGGTGTCTTCTCAACCTGTCCTTAATTCCTTTGTATGGTTTTTTCAACTTTATTTTCATATTTAGCTGAAGACTGCACTGATAAAGCTCACAGCAGAAAGCATATGGTTTAGAAACAAACTCTTCCCATCAGAAAGGACTATGCCAGAAAGAAGAGTTAGATCTCCTCTGGAGAGGATGTGAAAACCAATTTTTTGTTCTTTTGAGTCACCTTGCCAAGTGGGTCATAAGGGCTAGTACCAGCTCAGCACAGGCTGAGAGTGTGTGTCTGAGAGCATGGTGAAAAGGACTGTCACAGCTACAGCTATGGAGGATTAAATTTGCTTAAAGCAGTCACAAAAACACAGCATCACCTGAAGGCAATCATGTAAAATTCCAGTGGAAAGTCCTCTAAATTTTATTTTCCAGTACAATAACTAAGGGCACTTATTAAAGTTAGTGGAAGCCATATCTAAAACAGAGAAGAGGAGGTTTAGGTGGGCTGTGTAAAGCCTTGCCATAAGATGTTGCAGAGGGTAAAAGACTCTAAGTGTTCAAGGGTTAGCTGGAAGACTTTATGGTAGAGAAATCCATCCAGTGTTACAAATACTTAGAGACCATCTACATCTGGAAACCTATGATCTGTAGATGTTAGAAAGCAATATAATACATGCTTGTGTGTTCTTATTTTCTGTAGACATCCACTTACAGCCACAGTCATGTGCAGCATAGTGGGCTCAGTGGACCTTTGGTGAGGCTCAGAACAGCTGCTCTCATGGTCTTTATTTTGAGCTCACCTCTAAGATGAGCTCTCCCCTCTTTCCTGGTAGCTTATTATTAGAACTGGGTCAGATAAGGCATTTGGGACTGTGTCTCAATTGCACTGACCAACATTTCTTTCACAGGGAAAGCTCTGTGCTGTCAGACACAGCATTGTAGCTTATGTGGGGAAGGGAGTAGTGGTTTTTTGCCTAAGACTCACTTAGAGCAGACTTTTCATTTTTGTGGCTGTTCCCTCTTCCATCACGATGTAGCACTGAGCTAATCCGAGGAGGCGTCAAGGCGTGTACTCTATTTAGAGAAAGCCACCTGCTTGGGAACGTCAAGTGGCAGAAAGAAGCATGCTTCAGCAAAAATACTCCCCTGTGGATTCTACAGCAGTGGCATCCAGACGGCTCTCCCCAGCCTAAATCTGCCTGTGACCACCAAAGAGAACAACACCTGAAGACACTCAGACCCCAGGGTCAGCCCAGGAATGCTCTCAACCTGGCACTCTCACTGCCCAGGAACTGCCAGATATTTTGGACAGCTGCAAGGTGGAATTAAATCACATGGGTGAAGAGTATCCTAATCTCTACATAGGCAATATGTAAGTGTTATTTAAGGCTGAGCTGTTCTGAAGGGCTAGGGAATACAGTACTTGCTAACATATGCTGTCCAACTACTTTATTTAGTTAGCGTTGTTAAACTTCAGTGCCTTAAAATAGGCCTAAGATTACCATAGGAGAAAGTAAAAGAACTATCCATTATAAAAAGAACCTATAGAAAGAATAAAATTAATTGAAAAGTGAATAAGACTCTCTTTATTGCTTTGCATTATTTTATAATTATTCAACATCTAGATTTTATGAATGCTGCAATATGTACCATACACAAGATAGACTCATGATCCTGTGTAGGCTTAAAGCTGAACTATGATTGGATTTTATCTTTTTCAGTTTAATTTTAACTAGCATGGAAATTTTCACATAAAAAGAAGTATTCTAATTTTTGCTGCTTGATGACATGATTTGCAGTCAAAATTTCTGGGGATATTCTGAATGACAGCAGATTTAGCTCTTTATTTCTCAGACTTGGGTGGGTGGTTATTTCACGCTGGAGCATGGAGAAAGCACACAGTCATCTGCACTCACCATGCCTAGTGCCTAATGTTATGCCAAAACAAGTTCTTATAACCACCAGCAGGTTACAAGCTTGTTGAAATATCTAGAGATTACAATTACAGTAACTCCAATATGAAAGAGTCAGGAAGAACTAACAATCCTTTGGCTAATTGCCCATTAATTACAGTTAGAGATGGGCATTCTTTCAGCTATGAAAAAGCAAAGCCTAGAAATGAGCTAGATGATGTTGGGGAGATAATCTGCATTTAGAAAACAGGGGTTTGCAAATTGCAGCCTGCTTCCTAATCACAGCACACTTCTGATCAGGAGTGTGACACCCTGCAGATGAGCCTTATGCACTGGTAGGCACTCAAAATCATGGCCCCAGGTGTGGGAAGGCAGAAGTCAGTATAACATGTAGTACTTCACTGAACTTCTGCCTTAGTGATGAGAGTTAAACCTCTATATTTGGAAACTATATTTGGAATTTTTATTATTATTTTTTTAACTTTATTATAACCATTTGAAGAAATCAGGATTTCCAGAATTGAGCCCAACAGGTAGTAAAAGCAAAGTTTTAAGACCCTGTAAAGTCACTGAAATTGTATTGTCTTAACACCATCATTTGATTTTAGACATTCTTCTAAGTGCAGTTTGAAGACCTCCTTTGAATGTGTGTGGGTATATATGTTCCAATTTATTCTTGCATGTTTATTTTCAGTTACATTCTGCCTCGGGAAAAAATGGTGGGAAATATACATATAATGCATATAATAACAACAAAAATGTATAATAACAGATACTAACTTTTGTAACATTTAGCTAACAGGAATTAAAATGTAAAAGGGTTTGTTTGCTAATGCAACAGCTGATCACTAATGCTGAGTTATAGACTGCAATCAGTGATACAGGAAGATTATCAAGTGCTATAGATGGGATTTTCTTTATTTATCCAACATTAATAAGACAAATATGAACAATACCTGAGAATTACATTTTCATGGGATCTTCCTAATGTGGACATGGGGAACAGAGAGACTATTTGCATTTAGAGCTCAACCTGATAGAGGTTGAGTAAAGAGAGGTCAGTAAATACAGGGTGTTTCTGTTACTGTGCAAACCCATGTCAGCACCAGGACTTGTGCCAGAGCTAAAATAACCCAAAGCAGTATTATAAATTCTCACTGCTTGTTCTGTGGAACCAGTAATGTGCTGTTTCTGAGGAACTACCTGGAAATTACAGATGGAATCACAGAATCATAGAGTTGTCTTGGTTGGAAAAGACCTATAAGATCATTGAGTCCAACCATTCTCTAACTCTGCCAAGGCTGGTGCTAAACCGTGTCCCTCACCACCATATCTGCATGTTTTACACCCCTCTGCTGTATTTTAGCAGAAATTTTTCTCCTTGTGACTTTATCAGAAATTGGATTGTTAGCTTCTTTAAACAAGTTAAATATCTCTTGCAAAATGAAGAGGGATGGATGGATGACTTTCCTAATGACTTTCATCCTGGAGGACTTTGAAGTGGTCAACAAACTGATTATTAACTATTTGTCTGGCTATCAGCCATTACTGATATGCCAGGCCAAGGTCAAGACCCTTGGGACCAAAAAGTAAAGTATTTTTTAAAACACTACATAATAAACAGCTGAGGGCACAAGATCTAAAATAGCCTACAAAAAGAACTTCATGCTGATCTTAAGCAAGCAGTTTATCAACTGGAATTTAGCCAGATTAGCAAAGCTAATACCACTCTAGCAAAGAAACACTGTACAGTTACAGCCTGAGACAAAATGGGTATAGGTTGTGCTAAACCTTGAGTGTGTTCTTTTGACATACATATTTCAACCACAATTATATGAGGACCTGAGCTACCTCATGAAGTGAGTTTTTGTAAGGTGGGCCAGTAATTCCCAGTGTCTTTGTAGTCAACTAGAGCCTATAACACTTGTAAAGTTTATGGGAGGTTATAGGCAGGAAACTATCTTTGCAGAAGTGAGGTAACTTGGAATTCTGCATTTTTCACATATATTTTGGAGTATTTTGCATAACCTTGTACCTTTCTTTCACTACCTTACTCTTTGAGACAATGTCTCAAAGCGTTACAGTCACTGGCCTCTACAGACATGAATGCACTACAAAGCAAGAATTGCTTTTTGTTGTGAGCTTTTGTTCATGATTCTCTACAGCTCCATAGCCAACAAGGAAGACCTGAAGAGGCTTGGTGTCACTCATGCACTGAATGCCGCACATTTTGCACAGGGAAGCAAAGGAGACCAAGCTTTCTATGGGCAGGACTTGCATTATAATGGAATACTTGTTGAGAACTTGATTAGCTTTCACCTTGGTGCACACTTCTGTACTGCCTCTGAGTGCATTCACAAGGGCAAATGGTGAGTCCCTCTTCTGGTAGTAAACCACTACTCTTACACAGCGCTTTCATTAAGTGATCACATATTATTCTAGCAGCATTAGCTAAATCTCATTCAATCACTTGGGTAAGCCTTATTATCCACTTACAGACAGTGTCTTTATTGGCAGGTGGCAGGACAGCAGGATCTTGAAAGATGAATAGAATAGACTAGACTAGACTAGACTAGACTAGAATAAACCAGGTTGTAAGAGACCTTTGAGATCATTGAGTCCAACCTATCATCCAACACTATCTAATCAACTAAACCATGGCACCAAGCACCCCATCCAATCTCTTCCTAAACACTTCCAGTGATGGTGACTCCACCACCTCCCTGGGCAGCCCATTCCAATGGCCAATCACTCTTTCTATGAAGAACTTCTTCCTAACGTCTAGCCTAAACCTCCCCTGGTGCAGCTTAAGACTGTGTCCTCTTGTTCTCATGCTGGTTGCCTGGGAGAAGAGACCAGCCCCCACCTGGCTACAACCTCCCTTCAGGTAGTTGTAGACAGCAATAAGGTCTGCCCTGAATCTCGTCTTCTCCAGGCCAAGCACCCCCAGCTCCCTCAGCCTTTCCTCATAGGGCTTGTGTTCCAAACCCCTCCCCAGCTTTGTTGCCCTTCTCTGGACACGTTCCAGCAAGTCAACATCCTTCCTAAACTGAGGGGCCCAGAACTGGACACAGGACTCAGGGTGTGGCCTAACCAGTGCTGAGTGCAGGAGCAGAATGACCTCCCTGCTCCTGCTGGCCACACTGTTCCTGATACAGGCCAGGATGCCATTGGCCTTCTTGGCCACCTTGGCACACTGCTGGTTCATGTTCAGCCTACTATCAACCAGTACCCCCAGGTCCCTTTCTGCCTGGCCATTCTCCCATCACTCGGACCCCAGCCTGTAGCACTGCATGGGGCTGTTGTGGCCAATGTGTAGAACCCTGCACTTAGATGTGTTAAATCTCATGCTGTTGGACTCTGCCCATCTGTCCAGCCTGTCAAGGTCCCTCTGCAGAGCTCTCCTACCCTCTGACAGATCAACACTTGCCCCCAGCTTGGTGTCATCTGCAAACTTACTGATGATGGACACGATCGATAAAGATATTAAAGAGCATGGGGCCCAGCACTGATCCCTGGGGCACACCAGTAGTGCCTGGCTGCCAGCTGGATGTGGCACCATTCACCACCACTCTCTGGGCTCAGCCCTCCAGCCAGTTCCTAACCCAGCACAGAGTGCTGCTGTCCAAGCCACGGGCTGACAGCTTGACCAGGAGTTTGCTGTGGGGGATGGTGTCAAAGGCCTTGCTGAAGTCCAGGTAGACCACATCCACAACCTTCCCCACATCCACCAGGCAGGTCACCTGATCATAGAAGGAGAGCAGGCTGGTCAGGCAGGACCTGCCCTTCCTGAATCCATGCTGGCTGGACCTGATCCCTTGGCCATCCTGTAAGTGCTGTGTGATTGCACTCAAGATGACCTGTTCCATAATCTTGCCTGGCACTTTCCTGTAGCAGGAAAGGGAAAAATAGCAATTATAAAAGGGAATGATGCTGTATTTTAGTGAGTGAGAAGAAAGTTCTGAGTTCTCAGTCACTAACCACTAATTTTTAAAGTTTTTCTGTGTTGATTCATCAGAATACACAATACAAAAATGATTACTTTCTGGTTTGTGAAACAGCCAAAAACTGCAAAGAGAGACATGTTAATTGCCCTTTATAAAGTCTAATGGCATGTGTTTCTTCTCTTTCTGGACTCAGATCTCTAGTAAACAAAAATGTGGATCTTGATTTATTAAATACCCTGGAGGCTACTTTATCTCAACTTTTGTAAATTAGATCTCTCAGAGATGATAAGAAATGGAGAAGTGTGAAATTATGCAATCTGTGACCATGGCAGTATCCTGCGCAGCCTGTAACAGCACTACATGTATTAATTTCTTTTTGAAGGGAAAAGGTTCTTTTATAATGTTCATAGAAAAAGCAGATCTGCTTCCCTTGTGCTGACTTAGCTTATGATCTTCTGTCCTTTTCCCCCAAGGCAATGCAATCTGAAGCATAGTGAGCGATTTCATCAATCTGCCAGATTTATATATTGAACCGAGATACAGGACACACCCATGTAAACTCTAAACTCTTAGGAAAATAAAAAAGATCAAAGTGGAAGGGAGAAGTGTCACGCAGACACTCTGAGGATGACATAAAAGTGAATGGAAGATGACCTAATGTTAAAACATTAGCATCAAAACCATCTTTCCTCTCTGTTTAGGGGGTATAAGGCTTCCAAATTCATACACTCCAGATACTCCTCAATCATTTGGAGGCAACAACTATGGTAGATACTCCTCCAGGATACATTCCCTGTTTGTTGTCCATTCTGCTCATTAAAACTCAACTCCAAGAGAAAGCTGGCATGTGTTTAAAGTTAAAGCTCTCAAGGATATCCCTGAGCATAAAAAGAGGCTAACCTGCTTTGCTGAATTTGGATCAACAAATGAAAAGAGAGAAAAATGTTACAGTCCAACATGTACAAGAAGTCACTGAGATGTGGGACAGATGAATAGATGCTCAATGGCCACAGACTTTCCAGAGGTACCTTCCTCACATCATATCCTCTGCGCAGCTCTGTCTTAGCTTCAAGGACCCAAGATCCACAGCACATGTAATGAATTTTCAGGGATAATTAGCCTTCTTTTCATGCTCAAAATTCCTGATTTCCACCAATTTTTATTTTTTTTTTACACAGACATTGATGTGTCTTTAGCACTAGTGGACACAGAAAGTTCTTTAATTTTACAGGAATTTTTCATTAAGTAACTGGTCTTTCAACCCTAGTCTTCTTAATAAAAACCAGGTTTCTTCTAGTGTCCTGTCTTCTGTCAATATCTTGCAAAGAAAAGAGTGCTGCAAAGATCAAATATTAATCAGATTTTTAAAATTACTACCCAAATTGGCACTCTAAGCTGGACCAAGTAGTTCTCATCATACATCAGGTCTTGGAAAACAAACTATAGTTTTAGGCTGAAGTCCTAGACATGCAGAGGTAAAATACCTGGGGAAAGTTCTGGTGGCAATTCAACGTCTCAGCAGAACTACATAGCATTTACCCAGGGCTAATTTGCTGCACATGTGCATTTCTGTACAAGATAACGCATTCAGCATTGGAACACCAATAGTGGGGCCAAGTTAATCCTTGGGGAAACTCCCACCAAAAGCCAACGGTGCAACTCAGGGCTGAGTTCACCCTCCTACTTCTGAAAAAAGAAATCTGCCAAGGATAGTACAGCCTAAGAGGCACACAGAGCTGGCAGGCTCTCAAGCGTCAAAATAGAACCAGCATCACTGGCCACACACATCCTGAGCTTCACAGACGAGACACAGACAAGAAAAACAATCAAGTTGTCTGGTGGAAAAAGCAGCTTCCTGGGATTTCTCTAGCCACGGTGTAATTGTGATCAATCCGCACCGGCAAGTATCAGCTTTCCATGTGTGTTTCGCCTAGCAGAGGCTGCCTGCGGAGAGCAGCTCAGGCAGGCTGATGCATGCTTGTTATAGCCAGCGTAAATATCTCTGCCTTGTGTTATTGTGGCACAAAGCAGCTGGACCATTTGAAAATCATTTCAAAAGCACTATAAAATTAGGGCTCCAGTGCTCTTATTTTATTACTTTCATGAGCAGCCATTGCCTAGAGAGAAATTATCCTCTTTATTTTCAAGGCTAAAGGTTCTTTTAACATTCATCAAAATCAAAGTGCACCCTTGATAACACATTGAGCTGTTACTTATCTAGTACAGACTCTTTACCTTCTGCATAATATCACATCTGAGATCTCAGTTCTTCATACACAACTCATTTCATTGTATCTGCTGTTGTTTTCACCAAGTGAATTTCCTTAGTTTCAGGAGAAGCTGGCTAATGCCTCAAAAACATATTCGTTCCATAAATCCTCATTTTAATTAATTTATTTTTTTTTATTTCTAGAACAATAGCCTGGAGTGTTTTTGTTACTGATCCTTCTGTTAAAATGGTCAATTAACTCCTCTGACAGAGGATTTGCACAGAGCAATTAAGCACTCTAACTGAATGACTTTCAAGGGCATAAATAGTACGTAGGTGAATAACCTGATAGACTCCCGTTTTCGTCTTTGAAAATTCTCACTCCCAAATATACACACACACACATTTCTTTTTCTTAAGTCCTTGATAATTTTCCTTTTTTCCACTCTTATTTTCACAAACAGATTCCTTACCCGACTCAGGAAAACGGTGAGTGAACCAAAGCAGCATGACGAAATGCAAACAGTACCAAAGGAAAGCTATTCTTTTTAGAAATCAAAATCAAGTGCAGCTGTATCAACCATTCGTAAAGCTCACATAGGAAAGGTGTAAGAAGAGGCACTGCATGAAATCCTCAGCCAGAAAGGCTGCTAGTGGGCAATAGTGAGGCCCTGCATATCCTCTGCCCTGCAACTCAGGAAAACCACTGTTTTCCTCTGTGTTGTTTAACTTCTCTTTAGTTTCTTTAAGAGATGATCACCTTATTATCCAGACATCAAATACAGACTGAAGGTAAATATTTAGAAAGTCATAACCTTAGCTCTGTTCTCATAGTTTATTCTTTGTCCAGGATTTTGTCTTTATTTCCTCTGGGGGGTAGCAGACTGCATTCCTGTGCCAGAAGGCAGTGTGCTTTCAGATCTCTGCAAGGGAAACTGGCTGGTGCTAGTAAGTCCTGCTGTAGCAACATAGAGGAGCTGTAAGGTCAAGATGCAGCATCCTGCATTGAGGAGATGCAAGCTATATGTGTGCAAAGAGACCCTCAATGGCATTCAAATGCCAGTTTGAATTCTTAACCATCGAGGTCTTGTCTGTCATAACTCAGTTTACAATTCATTAACAGAATGCTTCAGCTAACACAGGGACAAGATTGAGTAAATGTAATCAGAATTGCATATGACCCTAGACAGACAGAAAACAGAACAGGTGTGATCAGCAGATCCTAGTGCAGTCTGCTGTTGCCATGTAGGAGGAAGAGGGGACGGGCATTTGGTAGGTCAGGATAAGAAAGCGCCTCATCCCTGTGGCATGTTTTTGTGTTCCAATAGCCAGCAAGTCAGTAACCACCTTCCTATGTTCTGATGGTCCCAGAAATACAGAGAAGGGCCCATCTGAGCTGATCTCACTTTGGACTCCTGCATTTCAGACATTTGATCTTCTGGGTTAAGATCAACCTATCTATTTCAGCCTATAGTGGTGGCAATGGTCAAGAGAGGAGAGCAGAGTTCAGTGTGGCCCTCTCAAGACCTGATCCAGTACCAGAACAGTGATTTTGTCACCTGTGCAGAAGCTTCCTATCTTCTGAGGTGACCTGCACATATGCTCGTTCCTTCTAAAGTATATACACCTTGCTCAATAGAACAGAAATAGAAAACTCAGGTAAACACACCTCAGCCAGTAGCATAAAAATAGAAAATCCCTCTATACAGAGCTCTCAAATTCCTGGACAGCCCTGAGTTTGCCTTTGTTTGGGGGATAAAGTGGTTTCTCATCAATTGCTTCTTCCTGATCCATTGGCCCGTAGTAAACACCCACTACAATGTCACCCATATTAGCCTGTCCCTTAATTCTTACCTACACACTTTCAACTCATTCGTCTTTCCTCCCTAGGCAAAACTAAATACATTCCAGTTGCTCTCTCACATAAAGAACAAATCCACCACCTCACCTTGCTGGTCTCTTTCTTTAAAAGTACATACCCGTCCCTTGCACTGCTGCAGTCAAGAAAGTCATCCTACCATGTTTCTGTGATGGCAACTAAGTCACAGCTATCCTGCTGCACAATGGCTTCCAGCTCCTCTTGCTTGCTGCCCATGCTGCATGCATTGGTATAGATGCATCTGAGCTGGGACATCAAGTTCACTCCCAACACTGGCATGCCATCCCTAGACTCATCTCCCATCCAACCTTGTTTAAAGCCCTCTTGATGCAACCTGACAACTAATGGGCAAGAATCCTTATTCCCCTTTGAGACAGCTGGACTTCATCTGTTGCCAGCAGGCTCGGTATTGTGCAAACATCCCCATGATCAAAGAAACCAAAATTCCACCAGTGGCACCAGCCACTGAGCCACGTTCTAATTCCACTGCTAACCACAGAATCAAGCTGGGAACAAAGTCTTTTTTACCAAAAGAAGCAGTATAAGAATCAATACCTTAAAAAGCTAGGTAGGTGTCCCTGCCCAGGTGACAGGCATTCATATCATCAATTCTTCATCATCAAAAGATGGAAGTTTTTGGGTGGTTTTTTTATTCTTCTTCAGTCTTGATCCCTTTCATCTTTCTCCCTGCTGCCACTGTGAAATGAATCTTGGCTCATAGTGGTAAATGTATTCTCAGCCTGGAAGGCAAATGCTATTCGGTGCCCATGTTATATAATGTGATATTTAGTAATGGATATTGTGGACACCTTATTCATGAAACAGGTGGAAAGAGGTGCTGAAGCAGGTCAGACCTGGAGGTCTGGCAAGTCTATCATTCTCTATCAGCCCAGAACAGAATCTAGGGGAAGAGAGAGTGATTCTTTCCCCTTATTATCTTCCAGCCTTTGGCTTTCCATAGACTGGCTACTTCACAAATCTCATGATGCTTTTAATTACTGCAGACTGGACAGAAGGGCTGGTCCTTGTACAAAACTCCTTAATTGTCTCCCCTGCAGCCACTGACAAGCACCCTACCCCCATCGGAACCAGGGCCATTAGCTCAGGCTGAGAGGACAGAAAGGACTGGAAGGGTGATGCATAGGTGAGAAACCTGCCAGAGGAAGGAACATTTTCACTGTCTTGACTCCTTTTCTATGAGTAGGAGAACTGGGAAAGAGAACAGAAACATATTTGGAAAGAGAGAATAAAAGACTAAAGTAATCACTCTCCTTTTTTAATATTGCATTATATCTTGGACTGGTTTGTGCAATAGATTTTGACAGTGGAGCAAAACTAGGACAAACTCTACTGTGCATAAGGAAAAGGAGCACTGGAAACCTACATGAGAAAGGATACAGTGTAGATAATTTAATATATACACCAGGTAAATACCAACTGAATTCATTCAGTCCATTTCACATTTTTCTTGCACCCAGCCAGTGCAGTTTCTTGTGTATCAGTAACAGCTCCCTTTAAATTCCAGTCATGACCATACTGTGGATTTTCAAATAATTTAAGATTGCTTTCTTCTGCCATCTTCTGGCAATAAGAGAAATCACAGTGTTTCAGGAACAGCTGTGCCGGTCCAAGGCAAGGGTTGTCAGTAAAGGCAGCGTGTAATTACATCAGTTGGCTTAACTGGAAAACAATATAGTCCTTCTTGGATATTTAAAAGCTTGCCTAATTATTCCAGCTCTACCAGTTGATAGTAGCAGTAGTTCAGTGGTTATGTCAGAGCAAAATGTCTGTTTTGTAGGCCTTGCTTTTCTGTGTGCATCAAAGGAGAGTTTCGTAATGTGTGAGGCTTTATCATTTTATAACAGGGCTTCATCGAGTGTACCCTAAATATTTTGGAGGGGGTCCTTTTTGCCAATTCTGATTTCAGATCTTCACAGTTCTTTGATAAAAGTCATCTTTGTTTCCTCTAAATGCACAGGAAGATCTTGTCTGATAGGCATATAAAGATTTTCCTTCTACTACAACAACTCTTTCTGTCTGATCTCTCAATTTTAGCACCACAAATCATGCCAAAACACCTTGCATGACTTGCTTAATTCAAAACCAAAACATGTTTGGTATTTTGTTAAAAAGGTATATAAGATTTCTAGAAGACAAAATTTTGGTTCCTGAACCTTTGATTCCTAATTTTTTTTCCTCTTGTCGTGCAATGACACAGAAGGTCTTTGTAAATGACTACTTGTGATCCCACTCTCCTGTCACGATAGCTTTTCCCACAAAGTTGTCATAAAAATATGAAAATTATATATGATGATGTAAAAAAAAACATCCAGAAGGAGAAAATACCAATATTTTCCCTTAAAATAAACTAGAAATTCAGAGCCAGTAAGAAACTAATCACAGAATTGCAGCCTGCAAAGAAAGCGTAAATAAAAGCTGTTCAAAGCTTTGTTCATTTTCACTAGCACCAGCAAAAATGACTGCTTGGGATTCCTGGCTTTGGAGAGAAATGATGTTAATGCTATTTATAGCTCATTACCACTGTACCTGAGAAGCTTGCAGTCCTTAATGTATTCCTGCTCACAGCAACTTCCTCAAGCAGATGACAGCCTTCCCAGTGTTGTGCTGGAGGCACTAGGATTTGCTTTGGGAAAATGGACTGTTACATTTGCAGCCTGTTTCAAAATTGTCTATTATAAACTGCCTGCAGCAGGCATAACCTTCAGTAAGACTGCACCACTCCCTGCTACCTGTGCCTGACTCTTCCTCTTGGAGCCATGAACTGCGAGCTGCTGCTCTGCTGAAGGCTTTTCCTTCCTCTCTCTGAGGGTAGAAAGGCTCTGCAGAGGGACCTCGACTGGCTGGACAGATGGGCAGAGTCTAATGGGATGGCATTTAACAAGTCCAAGTGCCTGGTGCTGCACTTTGGCCACGGCAACCCCATGCAGAGCTACAGGCTGGGGTCAGAGTGGCTGAGAGCTCCCAAACAGAGAGGAACCTGGGGGTACTGATTGACACCCGCCTAAACATGAGCCAGCAGTGTGCCCAGGTGGCCAAGAGGGCCAATGGCATCCTGGCCTGCATTAGGAATAGTGTGGCCAGCAGGAGCAGGGAGGTCATTGTGCCCCTGTACTCTGCATTGGTTAGGCCGCACCTTGAGTATTGTGTCCAGTTCTGGCCCCTCAGTTTAAGGAGGACATCGAGACACTTGAACGTGTCCAGAGAAGGGCAACAAGGCTGGTGAGAGGCCTTGAGCACAAGGCCTATGAGGAGAGGCTGAGGGAGCTGGGATTGTTTAGCCTGGAGAAGAGGAGGCTCAGGGTGACCTCATTGCCCTCTACAACTACCTGAAAGGTGGCTGTGGCCAGGAAGGGGTTGGTCTCTTCTCCCAGGCAACCAGCACCAGAACCAGGGGACACAGTCTCAAGCTGCACCAGGGGAGGTTTAGACTCGAGGTGAGGAGAAAGTTCTTCACTGAGCGAGTCATTCGTCATTGGAATGTGCTGCCCAGGGAGGTGGTGGAGTCACCGTCCCTGGAGGTGTTCAAGAGGAGATTGGACGTGGCACTTGGTGCCATGGTCTAGTCATGAGGTCTGTGGAGACAGGCTGGACTTGATCCTCGAGGTCTCTTCCAACCTTAGTTATACTGTGATACTGTGATACCCTCAGCTTTGACATTGATCTACAGCCCACGCCAGGCCTCAGTAAACAGCATCAGAAAAAGAACACCATAATACCTGTCAAGGTAATTGTAAAAAGACCCTCCAAAAACTTGCCAGCATGTAACAAACCTTGCTCCTGCTATGCCTGACTAACTGCAAGAGTCAGATGGCATTAACATGGTATCTGGGAAGTAGGCAGCATGGTACTGACAGGTCCTCACAGAGACAGCACAGCAGAGCCTGGTGGGGAAACTCCTTCCTGCCAGCCAACAATTGGCAGGACAAACTCTCTCAGTTACCCTGAGACTGGACACACCATAGTGCAGCAAACATGTTCCCACAGCCCTTGGCCCCTCATACATCACAGCGTGAAGAGGTGGCTGCACATGCCACTTTACCCTGCCCCCTGATTTGGGCATCTCCCTGGTTTGCTCTGGTTTACCTGGTACCCCAATACTGGGGAGGAGCAACAGGAAAACTACCCCCAATTTTATTTTTTGAAAGTCAAGATAAGAGATTAGGAGCAAATATTAACCAAATACATAATAAAAAAATTGCAAGACAAAGTGGACCTCAGTGTTAGGTATTAATATCTCCTCTTAGCTGTTCTCATGCACCTCATCAATGGTCAATTTCTTCATAACATGCAATCATATTATTTAGAAGATGGCTCAATCAAAAAACAAATAATGATTTTAAAGTCAGCAATTAAAAATACTTACAGAAAAAACTTTCCATTCTGCCCCAACAAAGCCAAGAACATCCCTTGAAAGCTCTACAATATTCCTGCAAAAAACACTAAGTGCCAAAATAGACCTTTCACTGTCGAGTTTAGAAGTCTTTTTGCTCTTGATTACACTACAAAGAGTTTGTGCAGCTTTTTCACCCTTAGAAAAGGTGGTACCTTTTAAGCAAGGCAAGGCAAGGAAAGCACTTCATGTGTAAGTTAAAAGTGCACGGAGATACAGGCTGCTCAAAGATACCCCTGCCAAATGACTGAGGAATATCAAAACTCTTGCCTTCAGATATTCCGAAACTTTCCAAGCTTGACAGGATTGCCAATTTTGTATTGACAGCAGCAGTCAGATAAAAATCATTTGAGAAGTAAATCAAGAAGAAAAACACACTCTCCCCAACCCCCAGCTTTAATCCACAGTCACACAAATCCATACTGCTTGCCGAAGGGCAAGTGCTTTTGAGCCTCTTTTAATATCAATACATTAACACCCTTGTTTGTCTTTTATGAAGTTTGCAAGGTATTTCCCTCACCCCCTCCCCTCAGAATTTGGTCTCTTCAACAACATTTTTATTCGAACTAACCATAACTTACACCTATTGACCGGCTGTGACACGGATGATATGTCAGCACAGCACTGGCTGTGGCAGCACTCACCGAACTGTTATCAGTATCAAGGTCATTTTGTTTCTCTTGCTCTCACTGGAGCTCCTCTGCCCTCAGGGCACATGCTGCCCAAGGAAGATTTCTATCTAAGCTCCTCACAAGCCACAGCCTCTCTGCTCCATTACTGGTGTTATATAAGATTAGAGTGAAGTTTCTACTATTAGAAGCAGTTAGCTGCATGGTGATTGTGTGCTCTTCTGATTATAGAATATAGCACAGTTATGGCTGCTGGCAGCAGGACTTAAAACTACAGCTACTTTAGTTCAGGGAGAAGCATGTGTGTGTGTCGGGGGGGTGTTAATTTAAGGCTGTGGCACCGTGGTCAGGAGTGCCCCAGAAAAGACTTTAAAGGGAAAAGATCATCCTAGGCTTGCCAGATACCGACGGAAGAGTTGAAGTTATTGTAAGAGCCTGTGGAGGGCAGCGCTGCCTTGCTGGGGATGGTGCATCGTGAATAGCTCAGAGATGCCAGCTGCTAAGGTAATACTTTTTATTTATTTGTTTATTTATTTTAATCAGAAAGCTGCAGATGTAAAAGCTGCTGTCCTGCTATAGCCTTAGCCTGTCACTTCAAGCAGGATTCCCCATTTTTACACCTGACACCCTCATTTTACAAGCATCCTTTCCTGCAGCATTAGCCCTGTGCTTAGTCAGTTGCCTCTTTCTCTGTTGTGTGGCTCTGAAATGGAAAGGCTAGGGGAGGCAGGGTGGGACTAGGGGACTGGAGCCAGCATGGAGATTCTGCTCTTTTGAAAAGAGAGGGTCTTGGGGAAATATGTGCAGAACTGTTATATTGCAAAGGAAAGGAAATGCTCTCCTGGAGCACTTCCATGAGCTAGCAATAAACCAGAAGGGCACAGGTGAAGCCTCCCTGACAAGCCTGAATCCTCCTGGCAAGGCCACTAGCCTGGGTCTGCAAGCTCTGCCTCTTTTTGGGGCTTGGCCTTGTCCAAAGACAGTGGTGATTGTGTGACCTGGGATGGGACTGCTGGAAGCAGCTGTGTGAGAGCAAGCAGTGGGAGGCCTCACTGGGGCTTCCCACCTCAATAAGGAGCCCATCTGAGCTGAGACTCATGAACTTCATCTCCACCTGCGCCCCCATGACTTCACACTTTGGCTGTGACCTGCCTCACCACAGTGGACTCTCTTGGCTGTCCAAACCCCTGACTGAGGCTGGTTACCCTCACCATCCCAGCCCTTGAAACAGTCTTGTATGTTCATGCCATTCCCAGGTGCACACAGCTCCTGTGGGGCAGCAGTAGATTGTCCCTGCCCTGCAGCAGCCCCTTCAGCCCCACAGGCAGACTTGAGCCAGGAGAGCTCATGGAGGAAAGAGCCTTTTGCTCTCTAGCCCAGCAGACACTGGAACCTTCCAGCTCAGTTTGAGGGAGTCAGGGGTCCTCACTGTAAATGTACAAGGCTGAATTCATATGGAGATATCAGATGGGAGACCAAGAAGCAAAGAAGTGTGAAGACACAGATTTTCTTCCACCCAGTAAAACACACATAGGATGAGGGGCATCTGCAACCTGAGCTGAGGGAGCAGCCGTGGAGCAGGTTTGCAGGGCTGCTCCCACTCCTTCCCAACACTATGGTTAAAGAAAGGGCTGTTTTCCAGAGCCCTCAATTCGGCATTTTTCCCATTCTCTTAAAAACTGAACCAAACAGAGCTTTAATTGTACATTCTGCTTTTCTCTTCTCTCCAGAATAATGGCAATGGCATTAATACAGTGCTGCATTGAACACGTATGCACACTGAGGCTGAGGGACCAATTCTGCTTTCCATTATTCAGGGGCACTGCCTCTGGTGAGGTAGATCAGGGTTTAAACAGTGAGCAGGAACAATGAACTTCTACTGTTCCCTGCTGTTTAAGTGTGGGCGAAATAAAAGGCCATAATATATGATGCAGTCAGCCAAGAAAGCAATATTGGTCTGCTATGTGCATGGCCTACACTGAGACGAGTCCAGGATCTCATTTCTAAATTCCCATAGGTGCCTCATTTAAACCATCAGCCATAACCTGCTTCTCATTTTCAATACCACTTGGTATTAGAGCTGCAGTGAACTGCTGGTGAGAGATTCTAATTCCTGCAAACAAGCCCCTGTAGGCTTGCAAGGAAAACAGAGAGTTCCCCTCTTGGTTCCCTGCTAGGTTCCCATCTGGCTGTTTTAACTTTGCTATTGCTTTTAAATGTGCCTGTTTCTGCACAGGAGGCTTTCAGCTCTACCTCAAGAGACTCCTGGGTTCTCTTAGCATCAGATTCTGACCAAAATGTAGAGACACAGATTGGTTCTTCTTAACAAAAAGGAAGATCAGATTTCATATTATGGTATCTGAAAGATTAATTCCACTTACGTGATGATCTTCCACTGAACCACATTTCTTTCCATCTGCAATTTTCCATCAGGAGGACAAAGAATCACAAAGCAGTACCTGAGAGAAAAGAGAAAGAAGTGTCAAAGATGAGTGCATAGAAAAAAAAGAAGAAGAAAAAAAATAGAGTAGACAGCAATTTCAAATGCAGCAAGAGGTTTTGGGCTGGGTGTTGTTATTTTGGTTTTGGTGGGGTTTTTTCACATGAACTATTATGATCTCATGCTTTGGAATTTGGAACCATATCATTTGTCAGGTTTTGATTCTGGGAATTTAGGATATTTGGCTGCATGAGCTTTCTATATCACGTTATTGTTAGCTTGTGTTCATGTTATTGTGGTAACCACAGGTCCAGCCAAGAGCAGTGACCTGCAGTGCTTGCAGCTATCCATAATTTCATGTAAGACCTTGTTATTGAAAGACACCTGTTTCCATCTGAGATATCATCACAACCACAAGCAGAGCTGTGTTGCCAGCTAGGAAGGTGCTAGCAAAAGGGATAGAGGAAAGGTGACTTGGAGCCCAGTTAATGCTCTGACACAGACTCCTGTTAGAACTTCAGATAGTAATTTCATCTCTCCACAACTCAGTTGGGTCTTTAGGACATAAGGCAAGAATTATGGGAAAACGGCAAGAGGCTTTGCCCCAATTACAAAGCCGAAAATTAGGGCTAGGCAAATATGTGGCTGCTCAGCTCATTTGGGCTGATTTTTAGTTAAACAAAACATGTTTTTCTGAAGCCACTTCATCTTGTTTTAATATTTTTTTTTTTTAAATTATGCAATGCTAAAGTAAAATCCCAAAACAAAAGTAACTTTGAATAGAAAGATGGAAATGATTTGGGTTTTTTATAAATACAATACTACAATATTGGAGTGTTTGCTTTTTTATTTAGTACTTTGCTGAGCTTTTTTTTAAAATGGGATCTGCAAATGCAACAGCTCATTCAAGTCAGTAGGGGTTGTGTAGGCTTTTTAAAAATTTTCTTTGTCAGAAAAATCTTCAATAGAAAATGGCAATTGTGTCCAGTGTAGAAATTTAAAACAAAAGCAGAACAACAAAAGAAACACCAAGTAAAGGAAAAGGGAAAAAAAAGAAAAAGCAAATAAAAGGGAAAAGGAAAGTGGAAAAAGGGAAAAAAGGAAATAAAAAGGGAAAGGGGAAAAAAAGAGGAAAGGGGGGGAAGAGGGGAAAGAGGAGAAGAGGGGAAAGAGGAGAAGAAGGGAAAGAGGAGAAGAAGGGAAAGAGGAGAAGAAGGGAAAGAGGAGAAGAAGGGAAAGAGGAGAAGAAGGGAAAGAGGAGAAGAAGGGAAAGAGGAGAAGAAGGGAAAGAGGAGAAGAAGGGAAAGAGGAGAAGAAGGGAAAGAGGAGAAGAGGGAAAAGAGGAGAAGAGGGAAAAGAGGAGAAGAGGGAAAAGAGGAGAAGTGGGGAAAAGGGAGAAGAGGGGAAAGGGGAAGATGAAAACAAGAGGGGGGGGGGAAAGGAAAGAAAACTAAAGAAAACCTAAAGAAACAAAACAACAAAAAACCCAAACAAAACCTCAAATCTTGTGGTAGATGAGGTTCTGGAATGTCCAAGTCCCTTGGGAACTGCACCCAGCTACATTCAAGTAGCACTCACAGCCCTTCGTGGGTGCTCCCCATACCTCTGCAATACTGGCCCTGTAGCCTGTATCTCAGGCTTGCTCATTGCCTGCCAGGGAAATCCAAGTCTTGTGACATCAGAGTGACTCAGGCTTCACAGCTCAGCCATGGAGCCAAGCAGGCCCCAGCCATCTGGAGTGTACCCCAGCACTCTGGGGTTAGGGAATCTACACATAATGGCAAAATAGCTTTAAAGTTTGTGCTACCTTTTATTCTTCCAAGGAAGTAAGGAGGTTGTTATATCTTCATTGCTCTTGAAATCACTGTCCAGTCTCGAATTTCTCCTGTAGGCAGAAAGAATCTAATGAGATGATCTTTAGGTACTTCCAGGATACAGTTTAAAAGAAAAGTAATCCTATCCAACATGCATGGTCTAGATGTCTGCAGAAAACGTTAGTGACCTTGTCAGACAGACATTACCTGGTCTTCTGCCCTCCCACAGTCACTGGCTCTTCACAACTAGAGCAGCTTCTGGGAGCCACCCAGAGGAAGAATCTAATCTGTGACAGCATGTTTGCTAGCTTTGCAGTATCATAAGATAGAAAGGGTATGAAGGGAAAACCCTCAGGAAAGTCCCTGGCCTTCAATTAAAAAGTTCGTATTACTTTCCTCATTAGTCCAGTCATCTGGAATTGCTATTTCCCAGCTCACCCTGAAGACTCCACAGAGCAATTCAATTTCAAGGCCAGCACAGGGCAGGACAGAGTGGTGTGCTTGGGAGAAGCTGTGCTCCATGTTGACATGGGGAGCTCACTTGTCTGGCATTAAGTCACATGAAGCAAACAATGTTGATGCACTTCTGGGAAAGAGGTTCACTGTATAACAGGGAGCTCTGTTGCAAGGCACTTCCCTGGCTGCGAAGGCTAGAGCCACCTGCTAAATTTCACCAGCACCAAAACTATGCAGTGCTCGGAGAACCTCCTAAAAATCAGATCTTGAACAAGAGACCTCACTATGTAATTCTCTTTGCCAGTCATTTCCATTATTGTAACTAGCTGACAGACTACAACAGAAGTTTAAAGTGGTAGGGACTAGGAGAACTGAAAGTTTAATATCTACCTGCTTACCTCCACAACTTCAGCCTTTAAACATCCGCAGCAACTGAGAGTCAGCTACAATCCTTGAAAATGAGCTTGTGGTCTTATGAATCTCCTGATGTAGAAACTGTATTATCTTTTTCTTGATTTCTTTTTACTGCTTCAGCTTAATGTTCTGTGTCGGTGAAAGTACAAACAGGTCATCATGATGATGCTGGCAGTAGCTGTTGAGCACAGTGCATAACTTTTGCAAAGCAGTAAAACTTGTAGGACAATGCACAATATCTTTTCCTGTGCTGTTCTTCATGCTAATCGGTGCTGGAATTGCACAACATTCTCCTTTACCAAAGCTTGTAATGTTATGCTATCTGCCCTGAAAAATTTGTAAGCTTTTATCCCTTTATTGCTCTTTGCTTGTCTGCAGGTCTTTTCCTTCATTGTTGAAAGTAAAACCAGTCAGCTCTTTTCCCCATCTCTTCCATCAATTTTACTGTGCTTTTCATATTTTGCTTATTAAGTAGTTACCCTAGGGAGCCTTCCTTTTCATTGGAACATACAAAAAAGCTATAATTGCTCTTAACATTTGTGGGGAGGAGGAGGGAGAAAGGGGCAGAGAAGCAAATGTAGGCTGAGGTCACAGAAATAGATGTGAAGTGTTCCATAATATGCCTTGTTTCATTTCTACTTGCTTTCTGCTTATTCCTCAAAAGAGCCTACGCTGCAAAGAAAAACAAACCTGAATGTTTGGACGAAGTTGTTGGTTTAGCAGCAACATCCATCTGGGGCTGCTGTGGGGCAACAGACAGCATACATGTCCCATCTGCACTTGTTTTCTGTAATTGCTGAGAAAATAAAATAACTCTAGATTTAGGCTTTCAGGCTGGAGTCTCTCTCCTATGAGGACAGACTGAGGGAGTTGGGGCTATTCAGTCTGGAGAAGAGAAGGCTCTGAGGAGACCTAATTGTGGCCTTCCAGTATCTGAAAGGGGGCCTACAAGAAGGCTCGAGAGGGACTTTTTAGGGTGTCAGGGAGTGATAGGACTAGGGGGAATGGGAAAAAAACCACCTAGAAATGGGTAGATTCAGATTGGATGTTAGGAAGAAGTTCTTCACCATGAGGGTGGTGAGACACTGGAACAGGTTGCCCAGGGAGGTGGTAGAAGCCCCATCCCTGGAGGTTTTTAAGGCCAGGCTGGATGTGGCTCTGGGCAACCTGATCTAGTGTGAGGTGTCCCTGCCCATGGCAGGGGGATTGGAACTAGATGATCCTTGAGGTCCCTTCCAACCCTAACAATTCTATGATTCTATAAAGTTGATGCCACAATGGAATAAACACTGTTCACCCCATTTTAAGAAGAGTTCTGGTGTGGCTCCATATTAATTATGACTTTAATACCAACAGGCAACCAAACAAAGTTCATCAATGTTTTCTGGGGGCAAGAACAGCAATCCATGATAATGAGATTCTGGTAGAAGAAATGCTCTTGAAATGCTCTTGAAATGCTTGCTCTCAGCTGAGCTCTGTCAGACTGGATGGGCTGGACTGAGCTTCCTGGGTCTAAATTACACACAACATTGCAAAAGGGATGCCCATATTCCACTGCATGATCTGTGAGGGAGCAAAATACTCCTAAACAACTTCAGCAACAAAGCCAGAGCTTTATTATGCTCTTTTTTTCTCACATCCCAGGTAAGTGCCCTACCCCTTAGACAAGAGAAGTTGCCTCTCTCCAGAAGAAAACAGCTATCACATTATTTATAAAAAGTAGAACAGCTCCCAGAGGAAAGACTAAGAGAGACAGACAGACACAAGTATACCAGTGTTCAGGTTAGTCACCTAAGAGAGAGAAAAACTAGTTCCAATTCTCTCTACTCCTAGTTATATATATACACACATATATAGACATGTACACACGCATGTGAAAATCTGTCCATATGTCTACTTGTAGCTACATGAATGTGTATACATGTGTTTAAATGCATCCCTAGAAGTGAAATAAAACTGTGTGCGCATACATTTTACGTATGTATGTATACATACATGCTACATGTCTTGAGTACACATCCAAAGATTCCCACCTTGGCCCTACAAGCTTTGTAAATATAAGTCAGTCCCATGATTCATTGTTTCAAAAACTTCCATGTTTGGAACCAGAGTCACACATATACAACCACTTCAGTAACTCTCCAACATTAAGTCCTGGAGCTTTTCCACATACACTCCTTAGCACTACAGAAACAGAACATCAGTAACAGAAATAATACTTGCAACTGCAAGATTCAGCCATGCTGCATTGAGGTGGCACAGGATGTTCTTTTTCAGCAATGTTACTTGACAAGAAATTAAATCATATTGTCTTATGCTGGTGCTTTCTCAGGGGATAAATAACATGCCTGCAGAGGCCTACCACAGTCAGTCCTGCTCTCTGAATGCTTTTAGCAACACCTGCAGGCCCTGCTGTACACATTAGTTGTAATAATGTAATTCTATTTGGAGAGTAATGAACAGGACTACTTTCTAGGGAATATTATTTCTGTATGAAAATTTTCTCTTCATTTATTTCAGAAAACCCATCTCTAATATATCCAGAGTGTGTGCAAAAGAGAAGTGAGATGCCTCACACCAGAGACTCTTCATCTCCAAGTAGTAGTGCAGGGAGCAGAGCTTCCTATGAAACACCAGCACTATCAGACCTCCAGCAGCTCTTTTGGTTCAGAGGAGGATCTGATAATCATGTGGATGAAGTCTGGCCAAATCTTTACCTGGGAGATGCGTAAGAACATATGGTCCTATCATTAAGCTGTTACTGATCCCTGGGAGGAAGAGGAAGGGTTGTGGTATGCTGGGGATAAGCTTTTGGGAATACTTTTGCTATATAGTCTTTCAAAACTGATAACATAAGGAGTTTGGATATCATGAAAAACATGACATACGAAACAGTAACTTACTCATAAGCCTGTCTGAATTGGGTTTTCTATATTCTGTGAACTACAGTGAATTTGGCAGGGTAAGAATTATCTGTATTGCAGACAAGAGTCCTTAAAAAAAACCCTCCATCCTAGATTGGTGTCAATTCTGAGGAAGCAGACAAGCACAGCAGCCTTCACACTCAAATAAGAATAGCAGGATCAAGAGTCATGATGGAGGAGGACCCGAATTAATTATACAATAGAGATTTTGACAGTCCAATTCTAATCTTTCTTCCAAAATGAAAATATCAAACAGGAGTTTCCATGCAACTCTCATTCTTCTATTTATTGCCATTTTCTTCTGTTTTGATTGCTGCAGATTGTATAGTTCATTTTCCCCAACTCCTCCTCCTCCTCCTCCTGAATGCGTCAGTTAAGGATCACAGTTTTGTGGAATAACTTCAGTCCCAGTTTATGGTGGGAAGCAGTGAGAACATGGCTGGTGTGCATGATGTAGCCACCTCATGAACCAGGAACAATGTGTTGATGCATCTGTGTGGGTACTTGCCCTTGTGACCCATGCACATCCAGCGCCAGAACTTGCTAAACAACTATTTATGGGAAAACATTGATCACTTTATACAGGAAGCTATGTTTCCTGGGATAAATTGCTGGGAAGCATTTGCTTAACTAGCAGTATCCCGCTGGCAAGACTGTGCTCTTGCTGTTTTCCACAACAGCATATCACATTTTTCATGTGCAAAGCCACTATGGACTTCTTCAGATTTGCTGCTCTGTAAGCAAGATGCAGTTCCTGCATCCTTCCCTAGCAGAAGCAGGCACTAACTTTAAACTGTGCTATTTTAGTAAAATGTTAGGAGGGTTGCCAATAAGCCGTTCATGTCTTTCAACAGGTGGGCTGCTAGGAGCAAAACTACTCTTCAAAGCCTCAACATTACTCATATCCTTAATGCAGCAGATGGGCCATATAGCATCAACACAGGAGCCAAATATTACAAAGATCTGCAAATAGAGTACTATGGAGTAGAAGCATTTGATGATCCTTCCTTTGATTTAAGTATCTTCTTCTATGATGCTGCCAATTTCATAGGCAAAGCCTTAAACACTTCAGGAGGTAAGAGTGAGGCTAAGAGAAGCTTTGGGAGGAAGTTTTGACACAAGCCAAATGGCTTCTCCTGGCAGTACAAGGCAGACAGCGAAGCTGGGATTCACCATATGGTTTGAGAAGGCACATGCAGAACCTCCGTACAAAGGACAGGTCAAGGGTGCCTATGCCACACACTGCAGGGAAGGTGGGCACAGCCAGGTCCCTGGGAGCTGGGGAAGGCTGTCTGCCCCAGGCCCAGCATGGTGGATGTAAGGGCCAACTCTAGGAGCAAAGTGAGAGGGAAGGGCAGAAGTTATGAAATTGCAGATGCTCCCTCACATATCCATCCTGCAGGAACTGGCAGGATCCATGTGCCTACACACACACCTTGCACACTGGCATGGGCTGCAGCCCAGCAATCCTGTGCAACATACAGCAGCCCTGCTCCCCGTGCATTCAGCTGGGAGCAGTGGCACTTCAGTGTGGGCTTAAATGCTTCACATGCTTAAGTGCTTCACAGAATTGGAGCTTTGTTCAGACTGTCTATTAAGCTAGAGAGGCAGCAGAACTTAATGAACTAAGTCAAAAACTACAAGCCTGACCTACAGGCTGCTGAATTTTTGTCAGCAGAATTGGGATTATGGCCTAGTTACCATAATTTCCATTTGTTCCAGAGTTTGCTCTGACTCTGACTGGCTGCAAGATCTACTGCTTTCACTGGAGTGTTTTATTAAATCCCTAGTTATAGCTCACACTGGACTGCTGAGATACAGTAAATGATGAGTCCATTTTTACAGGCAGACTATCCTACAGAGTTTATGGGACTTGTCAGTGATCACAGTCAGTACTGGGATAAAATTTTCTGCCAAAACTGATGTGTGGTTTTTTTTTTTCCCTTTTCCACAGAAAACTATACTAGTCATATAAAGCTTCTTCCATAGAAAATTTTAACTATTTTAATCTGAGGCCTAAGTTAGATGCATGAGGTCAGTATGAAATACCTCCTTCTCTGAGATGTATAGCATGATCTTACGCTAACCATCCCTGAAAACATGAGTATCTACTAATTGTCACTGGTACTTTCTCAACTTGTTTCTAGTAGTTCTTGTCCTCCTTGTGTGTTTCTTACTTTATAAATGCTAAAGCCCTGCCTCTTTCTTTCTGCAGGTAAGGTGTTTGTTCATTGTGCCATGGGGGTGAGCCGCTCTGCATCTTTAGTGCTTGCCTTTTTAATGATTCAGGAAAACATGACGCTTGTGGATGCTCTGAAAACAGTGAGCGCTCACAGAGACATCTGCCCAAATTCAGGGTTCCTTAGCCAACTCCGGGACCTGGACATTAAACTAAATGAAGAAAAGAAAGGAACCAGAGCATCTGCTACAAAAGAGTCATAAGACAGTATTGCTGAAAGAAAGAGGACAAAATATCATTGAGTTTCCTGTATCTGTTTTAAATTAATTGCATCTTTAAACTAAGGACAAACATTTATGATACATTTGAATGTGTATAATTACTAAAAGGAGGTTTTACCTGATCTTTCCATTTTGCAAGGCTCTCCAAAATTACACTTGTGATAGGTTGTACCTTGTGTTCTTCACTCTCCACCTTAAAACATTGCTCTCTGCTGGTGAAAAGGAAAAAAAAAAAAGAAGAAAAAAAGAGAGAGAGAGATCAAGTTCCACTTCAGAAATAGCTGTGTTTCAGCAGCTAGTGAAGCTCATATCACTTTATGAAGTGTTAGGCTATTTGAGGTGAAATATGTCATATTATTTACGCTACAATAATGCTTAGAAGTTTTTTTATGAACCAGCACCAACCCCCACTCCCTCGCCTTTTGCTCTTTTGCCCCTTGTATCTAAAGTGGTTTGTATTTTAAGACTCAAACCTGGCACTGTTTAGTTATTGGTTTTACAATTGGTGGAACCACTGAGTTGGGGGTAAAAGGCAGAGCAGACGGGAAATAACACAAGCCACTCTTGAAGAAATTATTCCAAGTTTTGCCTCTGCCTATTCAGCAAACTAGTATTTTTTTCTGTCATGAAAATACCTCTACTTGAGATAGCATTCAAATATTGTTCATCTTCCCTAGAAAAATTTAGCCATGAGATACTGTGAAAAACTTCTCTGAAAAAGAAGGTGGGATCCCAGTTGAGGCTCCAAACAGCCTCATGGGCAATGGGAGAGGGTGCAAGGAAGCATTCGACAACAAAGTTCAGCAAACCCCAAATTTGTCTGACAGTTCAACATCATAAAGCTTGGGATTTTTTTCCCCTCAAAATTAAATGTCATTAACATTGCAACATCGCATTCTGTGGCATTTGCTTTTGTAAGAGGACTAAAGTGAAAACTGAAGGGACACAGGAATGGCAGGGAAGGTGCTGACAGGCATCAGGCTTTCATCTTTGTGTCTCTGGGCCACCATAAGAGCACTCAATAGCTACTGTCATCTGACGGATCAGTGCTGCTCGGAAACTATGTGAAGCACATCTGGCTCTCCATTCCCAGCAGACAAACATTCACAGCACAAAGCCAGCCAGGGGATGGCAGTTGTTTGCATTCTTAGTACCAAATTCAGGAATGCCGAGGCATGAATACTTCCCACCATGTGAGCTGGCTACTCAAGAAAAGGCAGCAACAAGGACAACAACATTCCTTCTTGTTCCCAGTGCTGCCTACAAGGCAGACTTCTGCCTTAGGACAGACTACTCACCACCTTTTATAACGTTCTTCAGTGATATCTTCATCTACAGGCTATAGGAGCCAAAGCAGAGCATTTGGCATTGAGGTCCTGACCCTCACACTGAGCATCTCAGTGGGGTTTGCTGTGGACTAACCCTGGGAACTGGACAGCCGTGAGCAGCAGGAAAGCAGTGCTGGAGTTCTTCTTTGCTTTAGCTCCCTGCTTAAGGAAATAAGAGCTCCGGGGCTGCTCTGCAAGATGAACAGAAACACAGCAGCAGGAATGATCAGCTTCAGACCCAACCCAAAATTAAATGTGCATTTACCAGTTAACTCTAACAAAGTAATTTCAACTTTCAACTGGAGAAAAAGGACTACTGGGTCTGGCTGGAGAGATGCCTCCAGCGCCAAGCACAAGTGTTTCTCACACTCCCAACCTCCAGGAAAACTCTCCTTGCCTTAGCAGCAGCAGGACTGAGGCCAGACAGCCAGTTTTGGCTGTAGACCAAAGGGCATACAAGAGAACCTTTAAACTGAATGCATTTTATGTGACAGAACTTGGGTGCTTTTGGAAAACTGGTTGGTGCAACCGGAAAACCTGCCTCTTACGTTGATGGCAAATTCCTGTAAGCGCTGCAGAGTAACAGGCAACATGCAATGCCTCAGGCCATGATGCCGCACACACCGTTCACCCCCAGAAGATGCAGCGCAGGCAGGGTGCAGGCAAGGCACGGGCTGAGAACGAGCAAGGCGCACCCACACGGCCCCTCGCCTGGCCCTCTCCTCCCGTTAGTCACAGCACTGAGCCGCCAGGTGGCGGCGTTGTCCCAGCCGGCCGGCTCCTCGGCGGGTGGCGATGAGGGGAGCGGGGCCGCAGAGAGCCGGCGGGGCTGCGGCAAGTGGTGGCCGTTGCCCAGCCGCCGCCGAACCTCAAGCCCGGGTTGACCCGTTTGTTCCGAATTCGGAAAACGGAGCAGGCGACGCGGGGAGCGATGCGGGGAGCTCTGCGTGGGAGCGCGCCCACCCCGGCACGCCCCAGGCGCCCTGTGCCGCCCGGCAGGCTGGGGTACAGCCCACCCACACTCGCCCCGCCGAGGGAGCGCCCAGCGGCAGAACACGCGTGCCGGGGCAACCCCGATTTACCACCCACGCACACGGCTGGGGTCAGACCCGACCGGTTCACTGCAAGGATGAACGCAGGTGCCCACCTACGTGGGTGGGCCTGGAATAAGTCCAGTCGCCCCTCAGTTACATCGCGGATGAGCCACAACTGCTCTGCCAACAAGCACACAAGGCAAAACCCCGTTTGTCTAGGGTAAACCACCGCCACATCACCTTGCACACCTCTAGTGCAAATCCTAACATGGCCACCAGCACGAGCATGCCGACCGTAGACCTGTGCAGCCCCAGCAAGGCCGGCCGGGTCACATCTGCTTACACCACCTGACGACCGGCCTCTGTCACAACTCAGCCTCCCACTGCTGCTGCCCTCCAGTCGCCTCGCTCGAGCTGATGCTTGCAGGTCCAAAGTGAGTAGGGGATTATGGTTTATCATTAACACAATTAAAAATAGGCTTCGAATAAGATGAACACAGAGAGGCTAGAGAGCTGTTGTGCAACTGGCACATTAGGAGGAAACTAAGTGGCATTATTCAAACAAAAGTAAACCAAGACACCGCAGCGCAGGAGCTTCGACTACCAGGCAAGTACTTTTAAGCTTGTTTACAAACCAGCTCCCAGTGAACTCAATACATGCACTGAGCAGCATGATTTTAACTATAGCCAGCTCCACAAGCAGTGAGACAACTGCAGGGCTAGGCCAGATTACTGTCTTTGCCATTTCACTCAGAAACTCCAATACTTGTGAAATTCTAGTTTGCTTTCCAGATGGATTCCCAGGCTGAGGATCTCTCACTGAAAAAGTTGCTTAAATCTGAGTTGGTTGGGATTTTTTTTTGCTTTGTTTGTTGCTGGGTGGTGTTTTGGTTTTTTTAAAACACTAATCTACCTTGTATTTATTTCTTAGTGATCTATCTTTAATGTAATGGCCATAAAACACTGTATCTGGGTGTTCTTTTCAGATGATGTTCACAGGAGTCCTTACTGGGAAGGGAAACTGGCCAGCCAGTTATGCTGGAGAAAATGTGAAACAGACTATGAATAAAATGCTGTGCCATTCAAAATCAAAACCTGGAGAGAAAAAAAAAAGAAGAGAGATTAAGAAGTTTGAAAGGGGAATTATTCTTCCACACATACACCTTCCCCCCCCCAATACTAACTCTGTGTATTTTGAGGCTTCTATGAATTATTTATAACTAGGATAGAGGGATTTTTAATATCAGCAGCCTTCCTCAGAACATTTTTATTGAGGAAATATGTTTGTATGGCTGTGGAAGTCATTGGGATGGTTGGAGTAAAAAAGTACAGAAAGAGAAGACTGGGTTAAATTAATTCCTGCTAAAACCCTACCAGCAGACTTGCTGTCTGTATGGGAGGCTGGAGACAGAATTGTACCAGGGTAAAAAGGATACTGTCTCTATTTATAGTACTGCCTTCAACACCATAGGAATTCAAAGGAAAACTCCAACTCAGCACACAGTCTTCTCATCATCTGCTTCTGTCAAGATTAAATCAGGGCTGAGATCATTCCCTTCCCCTGCAAATCCCTGCTAGGAAGGATCTGTTCCTTTCTGCAAGTAAGGAACTACCAGGGTATAAACCACTCCAGAGCTCATGTGGTTTGGGCTCTGGTAGTCCTCACCCAGCCAAATGTCTCCTCTTTCTTCTTTGTAGTCAGAGGAAGAGGAGAAAAATAGCCTCAGAAGGCTCAGCACTTTAGCAGGAACTGAAGGTGCTTCACCTGCTGTGCATCCCTATCCCTCTCACTGTCCTCAGCCCTTCTCCTTATACCAGATGCTCTAGGGCACCTGTAAACAAAAGTGTAGCACAGCTTCAGCACTCTCCCAATGCCAGCTATCAGGGGGAGGAAGAAGAACAGGATTGTAGCACAGGGTCACGGTCACTTGTGGTGTTACTTACTCAGATGAGGCACCTTACACTACAGGGGTCTGTGCTCCTTGTGCTGCTGCAGGACCATCCATCTCTGGGAAAGAGTGGGCTCTAACAGGCATGTGTGGCACCTGCTTATCAGTAGAAATTATCTCTGATGTTAAGAGTACAAGTGAGAGCAGCCTTGGAAAAGGTATTAGTGAAAACCTGACCACAACTCTAAAAATAAAGCAGACTCCTGTAGTTCCTTAGCTCTACTCATCTTTTAGCATCACGGTGCCTCAGATCTTTCCTTCTCATCTTCCACCTTCCAGTTGCTCTTTAATAAGAGCTGTTCTTTAGTTCTTCACAAAGCACTACCTACCCTATTCTCTTGGTGTTCCTCTCTTCTAATTCTGTTATCAAGCTGTCTGCTAGGTGGGGAGCAGAAGGTGCAGGACTTGGTGCTGCTTTTGAGGTGTAGGTAATTATTATGTGCATCTGTTGTTGTGGTTGCTGCCTCAACAGGTGGAAAACATGCTGTTCCCTGATAGATTTGCAGCACTCTAGGCTCCTGCCTTGTCTTTTCTCTAAAGCCAGTCCTGTGGTGTTCCTAAAATAATAAACACAGTCTCACTGCTGCCACAAAACCCCCTGGTAAATATTTTTTTATGGGAATGAAATATTAAAGGATTTGAACAGAAAGCAAAATATGAGCAGTAAGGTTGGGTAAAGATTCAAAGGCTGGTTTGCTTCCTTTCCCTGAGGCACATCAAGGCTGTACTGTTTGCACTTTTGAGACGGATAGTGGGGAATTACTTAACCCAAAATGATGGAAACAATTCAGACTATAATAATATAGCATGAGAGTTTCTCACATTACATCTATTCCCCATACTGCTGGCTACATTCTACCTTCATAGTCACATGCACAACTCTCATTGGATTCTGGAGGAAATGTGTTTGAAGCCAAAATGCATTTCATTGTCTTTCTGAAGTCTTTCTATGCTTTAGTTGCTAAATCCTGAGCTCAAGGACTGGGGATAAAGCTTGTCTAAACATTTCCCAGTGTCTGTCTCCATGAGATTCTCATCTGCTGTGTTTTATTTTGAATTTCATCTTCCTACTTTCATAAAAACCCAAAGCAGAAATACATGTTTCCTCTGCCCTGGAGTGCAGGAATCACCAAATTTCTGATAAGGTTCTCTCACAACATATGATAGATCCATGTTTGCCTAAAAATGCTACAAGTCATTTGTGGAGTAGAAAGGGAGGAGACCATAAACGTGGGCCAAGTTTCTGAGTACTATGAACCTCCCCTTAGTCCCCAAAGGGGATCCATATCCTGTTTCCTCTCTTCCAAATATTTCACCTGGCTTTGGGTTTCATTAAGAGAAATACACATTGCTTGAGTTTAGGCTTTGGTTCATGCTTCCTGCTGACACTGCAGAGACTACAAGAGTCGTGAAAGCCGAGTCTGACCTGGGGACTCCAATTTTACTACAATAGCAATACAAATTAAGTGGAGAGCATGTTAAGTGGGTTAGGAGATAGTGGTTGACTAACAAATGTTCATTAAGTTCCCACAAGGTGTGCTGTACCTCCAATGAAACCGATTATTGTGTTGCCATCTGTGTTTCAGCTATTTCTCCATCAGGCCTAAAAAAAATTCAGACTTGGTTTACATTTAATTAAAACTACAACACAATATTAATCCACCTTGCTCCATGCATGCACCCATTTTGGTGTTGGTGCATCCTTCAAACAGCCAAAGTTCCACTCTGTTCACCACCAGTTATTTACTGCCCTGGTTTTGGCTATCTCTTTTATTTAATGCTAGTATCTCACAGAGACTTTGTTCACTGTTTTATGGTGACTTCCTGGATTACTGGTTTGCATTACCAAAGACAAAGTCTGAGATCAGTTCCTGGCACTGCTCTCCAGACATTTCAGCTCAAGAGCCACCAGCATGAATGCCAGGAGTTCATACGACTTTCACCTCCCCACAGCAAAGGCTGCACTCAGCATAACAGCAGCTTTTGCAGGATTAGAGCAAAACCCTTTTCTGATATTCATGCCTGCTGGGGCCTCTGACAGCCTTCCCCGCAGACCACTACTAAAAATACAGCTCCACAGGTAAAGCTCAGGTGCTAAGCTATTCTGCTGTATAGGCTTTAAAAGCACTCTGCCCAGTGTAGGCCAAACAGACAGGTTTGACAAAAAAAGTGTCAGGGAAAGCAAGGGGAATGAAACAGCTGTACTGAGAGTTACATAGCTTTAGCATCTGCAGAGTCCATGCAGAGCAGGATCTTCTGCCACAAACTGTGTCTTCTAAATACAAGGTAACAAACAAAAGGTACATGCAGATAGAGCATGAATGAGGGTATTAGCCTTCAGTATCTTTCTTTGTCAGATAGTATTTATGGTGGCCAAACTATATGTTTGCCATGGAGATTGGTTGTTCTCCATACCACGTTGTCCTCAGAGTCACATAACACTTGAAAACTGTAGATGACACTTCACCTGTTCTGTATCAAAGAGAAAGCGATGACTATTTGGGTTTATGCAGCAACACCTCAGCACACAGGCTTTTACTGGTTCCCACCACCTGGGCACTGCAAAGCACCCTCACCTTCACAAAGCTGCCTCTTGTGTCCCAGGCAGGACTGCAGAGGGCAAAAACAGTAGCTGCGTTCTAATGAGATCTGAACTATTTTTGCTAGTGGTTAATTGGTTTCTATGCTCTAGATAAACATGCATTCTATTCTTTTTGTGCCAGGTGATCTGTGACATTTGGGGGCACATACTTTTAACTGCTAGTTTGTTTTAGAAATATGGTAGCAGTTAACCTAAAGGACAAATACTTATAAATACCTGTAATCCCAAGAGCTAACACAACTGCTGGGAAATTCTAGACTTCAAATCATCTGTGCTACAGAATATAATGAGTTTCTGGGGGTTTTTTGTTGGTTTGGGTTTTTTTTTTTTCCCCTTCAGCAGACTTCGTAGTGAGATTTTAAAACAAGAAGAAAGCAATTTGCTTAGCTGACTTGGGATTTTATCTCCTTCCGTCGCATCTCTTAGACTATACACACATCAGCAAGCAAGTCTCAGCTCTGCTCAGTCTCAGTCTGACCTCTGTACTAACTTGATTTATTTGGTTTAGTTCTCAAATAGTACATTACGTTATACCCCAAAGGGTCTGATTAGAACTGGCCAGCATTTTAATGATTTATGAGGGACATCTGGAACTGTACGGGTAGCTTACGTGTTGTGTCACTGCTATAGAAGGAATCTCTATTGATCATACCAGCGTGCTCCAAGACAAGAGCGTGTCAAATTCCAATAAGTTTTAGTTCACAAACCTGATTTGACAGGTGGCCAAACTTGCACTGGGACTGACCATAGTTCTGATGATGGGAATAAAAGAGAACAGCTGGATTGCTTCCAGCTATTGCATTGTGAGAGGATTTCTATTCCTTTCTCTCATTCTAGTTCTGTCTTGGAGTGCTTAAGGAGGTGTTTATCCTTCCCAGCTCTGTAGCCAGAAACATGGTCAACAGGAGCCTGCTATCAGCTTTGTGGTTTATCTTTCTGCCGGAAGGTACTGGTGAGAAACAGAGGCTACTAAAACTATCCTTCCAAACCTCTGAGTCCCACCATGGCTATCACATTGCTAGAAAGTTTCAGGTCAGAGAGGCAAGAGAAAGAAAGATGAAGAAACAATTAGGAAGATAGTACCAGGTACCAGTGTTTGACAGTACTCTGTCCCTGGGTTACCTCCCGTCTCTGACTTGCAGAGAGATGTAGAAAAATTGTCCAACTTAACTTTACCACCTCTGCCTGTGCAATGGGAACAGCAGTGTCTTCCTCACAGGATCACTGAGAGACGACTATAAAACACACTCTACTGCTCAAGAACTGCAGCTGCCTACCTCCTGCTGTTTCCCTTCTTCCTTCCTAGCAGGTTACTCAACCCTCCTGCTAGGCCAGCATACAGATATGTATCTGCTGTCTCAAGTAAGTTGTGTGGCATAGAAGTATATTTGTGGTCCTGCTAGAGACCACAGGACAAGAACAAAGAGCAGTGAAGCTGTCAGTGCTTCTAAACAAAACAGACACCACCCCCCCCCCGGCTTCCTCACCTCCCCCCGAAAGGCAGTATATTGTTTTTAAGATAGAAGAACATACCAGAGCTAGTCACAGGGGAGAAGGGCTTTGCACTGTGCCATCCTTTTGGTTAAGTCCTTAGGGCAGAAACCATTCATTATTAATGAAATTCTTTGCATTCTGAAGTCGGTAGTTTCCAGTGCTGGGATGGAGGACACTGCTATATTAGTTATTGTTACAGTGGCCCTATTCACCTTCAGATGTGGCCTGCTAAACTCTGGTGGGAGCCCAGGACAGGCTAAAGGACTGCATTACAAACTGGGGTTCTGTGCAAAGCACAACACAGAAAATTCTTGGCCTCTGAACATTGCTGAAGCAAGAAACAAACATGAATCCTGCCTCAGATAATTTTGGAGGTGTCCTGGGAAAGTTAGATAAGCTCAATGAAGAGTATGCAGCCCTCTCTGCAGGGTCATGCTGTACTAACATCATTTAGTAAAGAGAGCTCTGTGTGCTCTCTGCAACTGCAGGCTGCAAATACTGGTAAACCATTACTAAAAGTCATGAAAAAAGCAGCCAGGATTTGTGTTGTTTGGGAATGGTGAAAGCTTTGGAGTGGTTGTACCAAAACACCAGTGTCAGCCAGACAAGCCAGTTGGTTGCTAGCAGCTCCAAGAGGAAATCAAAGTAGCACACATTACTCCTGATTTACAGCAAACTGCATCAACTTGCCAGCTTGTCTTTCAGAAATATTTCATCCTTCAAGTTCTCTGAGAGTGTTTCCAGAAGCAAAAACTGAGTTTACCCATGCAGAGGACATAAGACAAGGACAAGTCATTGCTGGAAGTAATGTAACAGCCCTTGTGCACAGGAGAAGAGTAAGCCTTAAGACAGAAGAACTGAATCTTAGGCAAGCTTGTCTTCAAGCAGGAGCATGGTGATAACAAGAGCATCTTATGAAGGTGGCACATCCAAGAGCTGTTTAGTACTAGATTACTGTAGGTTGGGATTTTTGTTTCATCAAAAGGGAGTGAAAAATGTCAAAACTGAATGGAGGAAGGTGTTACAGACTCTTAGAACCAACGATTGGTCAAGACTGATGGCTGAGATCCATTGCAGAAGGAGACAACTAGCAACAATGTTTGATGTAGGTCAGTAGCCTGGCAGGGAGCTAGAGAGACTCTCAAACATGGGCATACAGTCACAGTGACCAACAGGATGAAGATGTGGTAGATGTGTTTTGGATGCTGCCTTTGGCTTACATGCAGTGTGTTTGATTCTCTACCAGATCTACTTGGGTTAATGGTATAAAAGGGGCTCCAGAGGGCCCAGTTTTGCAGCTGAACTTCTGTGCTAACAGCCAAAAGCCCTGCATCTTTGCTGGGACTAGGGCGGGAGGGGAACTGACTTTCCTTTGCTTGCTTGCCAAGAGCCAAGTTCAGGTCCTTAGAGCTTTACAGTGCTCTAGCTCCAGCTGATGACTTCATGAACACCTAGTGTCGGGAGGAACACAGCTCCCTGCACAGCTTTAAATGTTTGTGTTTCCCTACATATGCCAATGACATCACCGACACCTGAGGGCCTGAACTCTGGTCTTGGCAGGTAGAAGCCAGGGTTCTTGCTCTCAATGCATATGTATGTAATGATTACTAGATGGCTGTAATTAAATGACTGTAAAGCACCACCTAAAATGCACTAGTAATAAATTCTTAATGGCTGATGCTATAACAAGTTTAAAAAAAAAATAAAAATTGTAACATGCAGATTGTTAACAGTGCCTGAGCCCATTTAATGCACAGCCTTAGGTAGGTACAAGGTGTGCTAGTAAAATGGCATGTAAAATTTTTAACTAGTAAATAAAAGGTCCAATTCAGTAACAAAATATACCCAAGTTTCAGTGGTGAAGAAGCCACAGAAAACCTTGGGGTGGATGAGCTATCTCCTTTTCTTACCTCTGTAGTCCTTTTAGTGGTGTTATCTATCAGCCATGATTTCTGTAAAGCATGCTCTCTGTGGCCAACCCTGTCTAGTGCAGACTCAGAAACATGGTTAGGATCCCATTTATATTACAAAAATATGATTTGATTGTGTCCAGAAAACCCTTGGGTTTGTATTCTGTGAAGGAGGAGTGGTCAGGGAAAATCCATTTAGTTACCCCTTTTTTTTTTTCACTTCTCTTTTATCCAGTCAAAGCTGGATAGTAGCTCTACAAAGAGTATTTCCTCTAGTGAAGAATAAAATAAATACTCATGCAAGACCTAGAAAAAAACAGCAAAATCATGAGGTAGTCAGTTTTTTGCACATTTGGTGAAACATTGCTGCATGTGAAAGGATGGCTGCTTCTGTCTAGCCACCATCAGGAACCACACATGGTCAGTAAATATGAGTGTATTAACCAGCTGGTGACAAGAGAATATTTTATGCTACCATTACAGACAAAAAAGAGGCCTGTGTACATCCTGAAACAGTCAAGATCATCCTGTCTGAGCCATGCTGGTTGCCCCACAGACTTGCTATGAAAAAATTATACATTTTTGAGGCTTCTGAGGCCTGGCAACCCATAGTATCAGTGGAAGCTGCACCAAATTTAGCGTATTTGAGAAACAGGACAGGTTGATTTATTTCTTCTCTGCCTAAGAAATGTCACTGCTGATTTTCCTGAATGTCACACTTGGACAGAGCAAACGTGTCACAGTCTCACTCCAGTTCTGACAGAAAATTTGGTACCAATGTACTACTGAGGGGAAAAAAATCCAACAGGATGTTTTCCTCTTCCATGTGCTGTTCAAAGCTATCCAATATAACAGCTAATTTAGTTTGTCTGCTCCTCACCATAGGCTCCGCTATCTGTTGAGAGCAAGTCCATTTTAATGGATTTTGCCAAGTCACACCAAGTGGGTGCCTTACCCTATATGTATGGCTGGGTTAAAGTTGTAGGTCTGGAAGCTTCTGCTAAATTTGGAAGTGCTGTTCAGATTACATCCTCCAGCTGCTGGAGAGATTTTCTTACAAACAGTTGGCTACTCAAATACTTCATGCCTCCCTGGAAACTGCCTCCATCTCAGCTTTCAAGTTCAGCCAGCCTTACCTCCGTCACTGCTGTATTTGTTTCATACCATCTATATCCCACAGCACTCCTAGCAATTGGTAACTTATGGCTCCATTGAGACTATTGGGTTAAACACCAAGAAAGTAAGAATGGTGACAGTAATACTTGTCATTTGTGTGGAGATGTGGCAACACAAACTCCTCTCTCAAACATATGTTATCTTGAAGGAATCATTCCAAGGTATAGGCTTTCTGAGAAACATTTATGACTTTTGAATACATGACAGGCATGAATGTGACACTACCTACTTTGGCCAAACACTGGGCTTCAGCCTGGTCATGTACCACCACAAATCAGTCTGCTTGCTGTGCAGTCAGACTGATATCTCCACTGACAAGATGACATACCAGCCTGAGATGTAGAGAGCTTTCTTCTGAGGATTTAAACAATCAGAAATATTTTTACAGGAAAATGTCTATCTTCTGCTTGTACACAAAAGCCAATACAATGCCTGGGATGATTAAAATACATCATTGAAACGAGAGCACTGATATCTTTATGTTATACTCAAATCTCTCTTTAATCTCGGTGTTGGAAAATACAAGGAAAAGCAGAAGATGATATAGGCTTTCTACTAAATATTCTAGGCATAAGAATTGTTTCTTCCTCCTGATTTCACAGCATCATGCTGCAGAGTTTTGTGCCATCCCATCCCAGCCTTGACACCATTCTATCAGCTTGATCTTGTACCAATGTAATGTGAAATTATCAAATTACACTTACTTGAATTTTTTCTTCTTAATTAAATACCATGAGTGCTGGAGAAATTGGATCAAAGGCAGCACATGTTTCCAAGGACTGAGACATATGTCAAGGGATATCTGTCTCTAAAGGCCCTCTCCTCAGCATGGCGCTGAACAGCACTAATTATGTTACAGATAAAGCTGTAGTCACTGAATTAATTGAAAAACAATCAAAATGTCCACAGTATATGCAGTCCACAGGGGCACTCACTGTTGGGAAGAGAGGAAGCCTAAATAGGAAGGAGATATTCTCTGGGACCTCTCACAGGACCACTTTTCTTTCTTCTTGGTATAGTCTATATGCAGGGAACCATTCACCTGACCATTCTCATAGCCCACCTGCAGCAAAGACACTAAATGCGTTTCCAGAAAGGTAGCTATAGATGCAGACATGGTGTGGTGACAGGTACAGCCTGTCTCATAATCTAGATCACCAGGATGACCTGCTCTACAATAGGCCTCTGTATTTCTCATGCTAGTCAGAATTAAGAAAATTCTATTCCACAACTCAGACACAATTACAGTTGTACTCAAAACTAATTCAAAATTATCTAAATATAATGGTAAAATTTCTCTTATGTGATTGAACAATTAGCGCAGTACAACTCCAACAGGGCAAAGATCAGGAATATTTCATATCCATATAATTCAGAGACTGGTACTTTAAAACTGTATTGCTCATTCATACAACACATGACAAAAAGATCCACTACAGAAAGCAAATACAGAGGAACTGAGCTGAGAATCATTGAAAATATATTTTTTAATGAACAACCATATTATTACATGTAATAATTTTCTTTTCACCCTAATTTATTTTAATCTGTTCATGCTTCTTATGAAATCTTACACAAAATTTTAATGATAGCATGGTTAGCACTGTTGTGTTATTTTAATTTTTTTTAATATGGGCATTTCAGCAAGTGACACTTGCATGTATAAATTTAGTGAGTTAAAATGTTAGATTGATGCTAGAACTGAGTCATTTATTTGGGGAAAAAAAAGTGTTTTCCTGTCTGCACATTTTCTGTGGAAAGCTTTTATTTTTTTGCCTTCTTCAGTGTATTTGTTAGTCAATGTATCAGTTGAATAACACAGACTTCACTGCTTTTGAATCATTCACAGCCTGATAGTTCCAATTATTTAACATTTTACATTTGGACCCCAGTTCTTCCTTTTTATTGGACAGTTTACCTGAACTGATAGAATAGAGTAGAATAGAGAATAGAATAGAATAGAGTAGAATAGAGAATAGAATAGAATAGAATAGAATAGAATAGAATAGAATAGAATAGAAGGTCTCCATTTGAAAAAATGGGACCAGATGGAGTAAGTTTTGTGTATAGCGTCAGCAGTTCATGTCTGTACTTAACAGGAGGACATTTCTTAGCTATAATACAAGATGAATGTGAGCACAAACTGGAAGTCATCTTAGGGTAATTCTGAAGAAACACACCCATCTGATAAAGACCAATACTCTAGATCTTTTGATACTCATTTAGCACACACTACATACTTTTGCCAAGCCTACACAACTCTAGAAAGACAAGTTTTTTATATTAATCATCATCAACAACAACTATAATAATAACAATAATTCTGAAGAAGCACTTTTTGTAAGTTGTGCTGTGCTTCAGTTATATGCCCAGTGGTTACAGGAATGGAGTTATAGATCTGGAAAACACAGCTCCCAGAAGGGCTGTGCCAAGTGAGTCGCTACCTGTTCTTCCCCATCTTAATGGCAGGCTGAATGATGCAGCATTACCAGGACTTTTGGTCAGTGCCCTGTAATTCTCTGCTCCTGGGAAGCTTAGAAAAGCAAGGCTGACAGAACCCTTCAGTCCTCTGAGGCTAGATAATACAAAAATTGAAATATTTATACAGTGGAGAGAGCAAGAGGAAGAGATAACAGTCAGTACTAAATAAGAAAACAAAACAGAAAAAACAACCAGTTGAAAGCAACTTTATAGGGAGTGAGAAGTGCCCTAGAGTGGTCATTAGCCACACTGCCAGGAATAAGATACATCAAAAAAGGGGAACATTTGCTACAGATATTATGAGGTTGGAAGGATTGGAGAAGGCTATTATTTTTGAAAGTACTTAATGAACTGGCAGGTAGCCTTGTGGTCAGGACATAAGAAACGCAAGGCCCATTTCTCCTGCAGACTTCCTGTGCGGCCTCAGAGAAGTCAGCATGGGTGTCTGAGATCATCAGTGGGAGCCAGGTAAACCTGGCACAGGGGGCACCAGGGTGGTCAGTATTAAAGGAGTTGTTGCTTAAAGCCATACAAAATGGGCAAGAACATTTGCTATTGTTTTCACAGTAAAAGCTGCACTGGAGGAGATACGCACATTTGGGAAGGAAGCACATTCCACAGTGGAGCTCTTTGTAATACAAACAATACAAGACCATCCCAGGAACGCAAGAGGACCAACTCAACCAGTATTCAAGAGGACAAGGCTGCCTGTGAAGGTGGCAGAAGGTGTAGTGAAATAACAGAGGGCCTTTCTTGGCAGCTGAGTAGTAAGGCAATTCACCCAAAGTGCACAGCAGAAGAGCGGCTTCTAGTCAATGTTCTGTGGCCTAAAACTGACACAACAGTCAGTACTTCCCTCCTGCATTTCTGTGGACATTTTAGGGACTTAGCTGCTCCATTTCTCATTCAGCAAAACAATGGATTAATATTAAGGTGCAATGAGCTCCCAAAGCAGCCTAGTCTTGAGACTTTGTGCATGTAAAGACAAGTATTTTTAAACAAAAGTACACTAAAATGTGAACTCAGGGCTAGTCAAAGTATCCTGATGGGAAACTAGGGCAACCTTTTTACCACAGTTAGTGTTTGGAAATACATGGTCAATGGAGGTGCTTGAATACAAATACAACTTAATTGTAAATGATAGAGATGTTCAGCAGGAAGACAGGGCTTGGGTTTGTTGTCCTGGACTGCTGTATCTCAAATGACTCTTCTAATTGTTTATGCAAAAGACATTCAGTAGGCAGTGCCAGAACAAGGCTTTGACTCATTGACTACAACTTCACCTATGTCTTAGACAGCTGCATGAGACAGACTTCCTAACATCTGTGTAATGCTTGTCTACATTTTAAAACACAGAAGTATATATTTTTTAATATTTTCTTAAAACAAAACTCTAGTAAAACTATAATTTCTATTCCTCTCAAAAATTCCTCCCAACAGTTCAAACCTATAGCTAGCACAAGGAACTACTAATACAAAAGAAACACATCACATGAGAACATAGTAATTCCAGAGATAAAGTGATGCTGAAAAAGTGTTTCCTCTTGTAGCTGAAGTATTTACTTCAAGATTAGAAATGGGTAGTTCTTGGAGGGAGCAAGAAGAGAGGAATGCAAATGAAACAACTTTGTATAAAAATATATATGAATGGCAGCTGGAACCACTATAATTTACTCATTCAGATTTTTTTCTACCATGAACATTTGTTATGAAGACAAAAAATGTGGCTGGTAACTACCATTAGAAAGAACCAAAATACTCCTCACAGAGTTCCCCCTGTCAAAGCTGGCAAGAGAATAAGATTTTGCACGACCAATTCTATTCAGCTTCGCTCTGTTTGTTGAGCAAATTACAAAAGACAAATCGGATAAAGTATATATAAGGAAGCCCTGGTTACATGGGTAAAGGGAAAGCTCAGCATACCAACTTAGCAACATGTTTCTATATACCCACTGTGTTGCTACATTTACAGAAGCACATTTTATGCAGCACTACCTCTTTCCATCAAAAGCAGAACTCCCCTGCTGGCAGATCAAGGTCTGGGCTGTTTCATTGTGGTAGTAATTCCTGATAGAAGTACGAACTTTCCTGCCTCCTATAAGAAAATGAACAAGCAAAATCTTTTAAAACATAATAATGATGCTTTAATCAACTCTTGTGACATACCTAGAAAGAAGGGTTGAGCAGTCGGTTCAAAATAAGCCTACTGAGTCCCCGTTGTTTGCAAAAGCTTTTGCTTCCAAATTACTGGAACAATAAACCACTTTATTTCAGAAATACAGGCTTCCAAATCATTGTCTGAATCACAACACAAGACTGAGAGCCACTGGACTGTCATTGTTTAGACTGCACCAGTATTACCAAGTCCAGTCATGGCCTCTGCTGTGACAAGCATGTGAACACACAAGAGAAAGAGTTACCTGCCTCCAAAAGCTTACTATTGTAACCATGGGCAAGCTTTGTGAGGGAGCATGGGAATGTAAGATGAAGAGAGGACAAGCACAGAAATGCTTCTGGCTGGTGGTGAATGTCTGCCCTCCACCTTTCAGGATGGCCTGGGACTCCTTGTGCAGCAGGGACTTACTGCGCCCGAAGATCAGAAGCGCCTCAAGTGGGCCGGCTGGCAGCCACTGCAGCACCACGACACCCACCCTGGAGGAGCTGCGGCGCCTGCTCTGGACACGCACACAGCCCATGGGCCATGCGGATGAAGTCTGGCCAAACCTTTATGTGGGGGACCTGTAAGAGAGGGAAGGGTTAAAGGCATTAATGTAACTCTTAGCCCCCATCCTATTCCTTCCCAAATCTTCCACTCTTAATTTAAAAACAGAGAGCTAGGCACTAATTTGGGGACCCCTCATAGTAAGTCTAAGCATTGAGCAAGACTGAGCTGTGCATAACATGCTGTAGGATAGAGAAAAGGCATCCTAAATATCCGACAAGAATATTCCCTCTCCTGATTTATCTTCCTGCATTAGTACAGGTGTCCCATGCGGCAAGAGCCTGGTGGGGCCATGGCTTCAGTCCTGCAGGCAGTCATGTCAGAGCTAGGTAAAGCAGGATCAGCTGCCTTTTCTCCTCACATTGCTACATAGCATCAGTCCTCTGGTCTGACAGGTACTCAACAAAGCAGACTTGGTGAGAAAGCAAACCAGAAAGCACTTGACTTGTGCAGAAATATCACCACCACCTTTTTCTTTTTCATCAGTTGGTAAGAACAACCCAAACTGATGTTTGGTAGAAAAGTGCAAGAAATGCAAAATGCAGTCTGTTGCCAAGTTAATTCTGTCTTGAAGCATTTAGGTGGACACTTTGGATCTGTCCAACCTGTCAGAAAATAGCTGCTACAACTTCACGTGGTTTTAACAAACTGCACCACCAGCAGCACGTTGTGCCCCACACTGCAGTGCAGCAGGTGAATGTAACCCACAGTCCTTCTTCTAGGCACATCGCTCGTGACAAAGTGCAGCTGAGCCAAATGGGCATCTCCCATGTAGTGGATGCTGCTGCTGGGCGATTTCACATTGACACCGGACCCAAGTTCTACAAAGACTTGTCTGTGGATTACTATGGAGTAGAAGCAAAGGACAACCCAAACTTTGATCTCAGCATTTACTTCTACCCAGTTGCTCAATACATAAAAGCAGCACTGAGTTCCCCAAGAGGTAACCAGACCATCTGTGCATGTTGTATATTTCCCATGTAGAAGCCAAGTAGGGCAAGTTATCAAATAGTATATGGCATATACCAACTTCCTACAGAGGCTGCAGCAGCATGCCTGCCTCCTGAAACAGCACCAAGCAGCACCATGCCTACCTCCCGCACCAGGGAGGGATGAACTGAACAGGCTTTCAAAGGGGCTTTTCATAGTGCTATTCATTAGCAAAAGACCAAATAGCAAGAATTCTTTATTTCCTACAGGGACACAGTGACCTGGGAGGTGGCACACAGGCTTGACCTTTTCAAGTTAGTGATGGAGTCTAAAACAAAAGCTGGGATAAAGTGAAAAGACAAGAGAAAGCATCATATTTGAATATGAAGAATCAACTATAATGCCACAATTTGTGCAAGTCCTACAAACACGGGATAGGGAAGAACTTGCTGGGAAGCAGGAGATAATGTCATGCTGTTGCTAGAAGAAGTATAACCATGACATTGGAAGATAACCACTATAATCTTTGGACTCACTAAACATAAGCTAGGTACAATGCCAGGGGCCTGGGGCTTGTGAGGGATCATTAAGGACATATCTTTACAAAAACAAGACTCCACTGTGTCACAAAACCAACTCAAAATGCCCACTCAAAAGTAAGTGATTTATTATGAGAACATTCATATGCTCAGCAAACTGTTTTGCTTGCATCATGGTAAGCTTTAACATCAACGAGTGTCCTAAAATACTAACTACCCAGCCAAATTATATACAGCTAGTAGATCTGATCCACGTGATACAAGCTACGAAAGGGACATACAGTAACTGAAAAGAGTGTGCCTCTGTGCTAGATAGGTCAGCATTTGCTTCTGTTTGGAGAGTTTGATCCATCCTGCTGGGAAGAATTTGTCTTTGTGCAACCACTAACTATTTGGGGAATCTAGATCTGCACCTATGAAAAACCGAAACCCAAAGTTCCAAATCAACTGCCAAGAGATAAAAAAAAAAAGTCAGGTGAATTGTGATGGCCACAAAAGCAAACAAGCACAGTGCTTTGCAAGGTCACACAATTGCAGAATCACAGTATGGTAGGGGTTGGAAGGGATCTCTGGAGATCATCTAGTGAACTCCCCTGCCAGCAGACATACACCTAGAGCAGGTTGCACAGGAATGTGTCCAGGTGGGTTTTGAAAAATCTTCAGAGAAGGAGACACCACAACCTCTCTGGGCAGCTTGTTCCAGTTCTCCACCACCCTCAAAGTAAAGAATTTTCTCCTTAAATTCAAGTGAAACCTCCTGTATTCCAGTTTGTGCCCTTTTCCCCTTGTCCTATCACTGGGTACCACTGAGAATAGACCAGCCCCACTCTTTACATATTTATAAGCACTGATAAGATCCTCTCTCAGTCTTCTCTTCTCCAGGCTAAAGAGCCCCAGGTTTCCAGCCTCTCCTTGTCAGAGAGATGCTCCAGTCCCCTAATCATCTTTGTGGTGCTCCATTGGACTCTTCAGTAGTTTCCTGTCTTGCTTTAACTGGAGAGCTCAGAACTAGACACAGTAGTCCAGGTGTGATCTCACCAGGGCAGAACAGAGGGGTAGGAGAAACTCTCTTGACCTGTTGGTCACACTTTTTTTAATGTACCCCAGGATACCATTTGCCTTCTTAGCCACAAAGGCACATTGCTGGCTCTTGGTGAATTTGTCCACTAGAACTCTCAGGTCGTTTTCCACAGGGCTGCTTTTCCAGTAGGTCAACCCCTAGACCTGTACTGGCACATGCGGTTATTCCTCCCCAGGTGCAGGACTCCATACTTGCCTTTGCTGAACTTCGTGAGGTTCCCCTCAGCCCAGCTCTCCAGCCTGTCCAGGTCAATGCACGCCCAAATACTGAAAGTTAAGAATGCAGAACAAGTTAGATCTCAAGGCAAACACAACGAACTCAGTGTATAGAGTGTGTATTTACCCTTACTCCCATGCTATTAGAGACTGCTTACTGAACTCCATATGGAAGCAGGGTTGTGGGAATAGAGACAAGGTGAAATTCAGTCATATACAGTCCAGCTGTTGCTGACATTCATTATTTTAAGGGAAGTGCAACAGTTTAGGAAATACATAAACAAGATGTTCTGGAAGCAAATTTCCTAAGAAATTTAGCAGCTAAATATCCATGATCTTTGCAGAGATGAGACAAGGGAGGGAATTGTTACTCACATCATTTAGAAGAGAAAAACCAGCATTTATTATAAGCAGTGATGCTCAACAAAAAATATACTAGGTGACAAGAGGCCTGTTCATATTAAATTCAGGATGTAAAAAAGTACTTCTGTTTGACTGAAAAGTCATTTAGGATTGCTGCTTAACTACTACAAGTGAATTTAACATCTTTTTTTAAATGAAATTGAATACTCCTTTCCACCTGGGAGGATAAGTCAAAGTTAAAACTGCATGAAGCACAAACATATTTAAAACTATGACTCAAATATTGATTAAATAAGAACTGTTACTCCCATCACACTGAAGAAAAAATTACGATGCTTTACACCAGAAGCCCAGAAAAACAGTGTGGATAGATTTATTGCAGATTTCTGTCTTAGCTGAGCCAACTTTGTCTTTGGTCATGTAAGGGGTTTATTTGTAAGCTATTTTTTTTCAAACCCAGAGCATGAGCAAGAGGTATCAGGGGAGTGTGCATCCACATGCTCCTACCTGGGAGCTATTCCTCTCATAGTGGTTAATGGCTGCATCACACCCTTGAATGGCATCCTTCATCTTTGATATATAGATTAAAATATACATGCACTACTAGTGCAACCATGCTATACAAATGTTATTTTATGAACCTTGCTTCTTTAGCTGCCTTTGCTTCAGCACAGCCCTGCTATTCCTTTGCCCATGTAACAGAGCTGTTTGGGAAGGGCTGGCCAAGAGCAAGCAGATACACAATCTCTGCAAGGAAAAAACATGGTGTCATAGAATTGCTGGCCTCCTCCCTAATGTTCAAGGGGTAACACCTTGAATATCAGTCTTACCACTTAGCATGGCCATCTTTACAATTTGCATTTTTCAGCTAAATGCAAGTGTAAATCAGCAGACTTTGGTAAAGTCTAGCAGGAGAGGGAGGGAAAGAGAACTCAAGTGCACAGATGAAAGTGTGCCATGAAAACTGCTAAACCAACACCATGCAGAGAGAAAAATTCCCAAGCAGAGAGCCTCTCCTTTTATTAACCTCCAAACATGCTTAAAACAGCCAGGTTGAAACTCGCCCATTAGCTTCATGAAATGGCAAGCCCTCTCAAGGGCATTTCCATTCTTTTGTTTCACTGGAGCAAACGAAAAAGCTAGGCTCCCTCTCCAGCCTTCTGGTGGTGGTGGATATTGAAGCAGCCTGATTTAGGAGAAAAGGGTCCTCTCTCTTTACTGTGCCATAGGTGCATTATACACATCAGTTTGACCTCCCACTCGCCAGCAGGTGAGAGCCCATACCTGTTCCGGGAAGTGTGGGAAGAAGGGACACACCACCAGTTAAAGCTCTCTGTAGGATTTTTGCTATTTTCAGTTGTGACAAAATAGACACTTGATTAATCAAGAAACAGACAATTGATTCTGCACCTGGGTACAGGACAGTGGCTAAATATAACAGGAGATGAGAAAACCATCATGGAGTGAGAAGAGCCTCTGGGGCCCACTAGCCCAGCTGAGCTCTTCTCCTGGTGAGTAGCAGAATTCTATTGGATTCAATGGAGCGAGGGCAGCTGGGACATTCGCTCCAGGTGGCAGATCTGGAGCCTGGTCTTAAGCCAAACTGAATCCATCCTGCAAGAAAGCAAGGGCTAGTTCAGGACATTTAGCTCAGTTAATGATGAGTAGCAAAAGGACAATAAGATATGTGATTTAGTGACTGATTTGTTCAACAACATTGAATTTCCCAACTTGAATTTGGCCAAAAAAGTTGAATGTGCAGGCTTTATCCTAGTGCAAACCCTTTGATGTCAGTAGAGTTACAGCAGGCATGAGCTGGATATAATATCCATAATCTGTTGTTAAAAACTGAGTGTTATTGTTCTGCACAAATCCCAGCCAGATGACAGTTATTGTCTGCCTCTGCAAAAAGTAGCTTGAGATGTGCGGTGCAACATTTCAAATAAGGATTGCAAGATTTAATAATGCCAGAAGCTAAGTGCCCCCACTTCTCCTCACTTAATCCCATTATTCCTAAGGGATCCTGTTACACGCTCAGAGAGAAGGTTGCAACATGGCCCTCTAATGTGGGATCAATCCAGCTTCTCTGTGCACTGTATGTTAAAAACAAACAGGATAAAAGAAGACAGAGTTGGAGGATGTAAGCTTGTTGCACGTGGTACAGAAGACCTGGTTATGACCTTGCCCACCCTGTGACAGCAGTGTGCATCGCAACTGCCTCTGAGAACACTGTTTTGCCAGGCTGAGGTCCAGCTGCCACACAGGAATCTGAGCCTTGGTGCTGGGAGAGTGCATCTCAGCTGCCTCCTGAGAAAGGCTGATGCAATATGCTGTTGTCAAGCCCACTGCAGTCAGTCCACATAGTGCAGATATGCTCTGGGCATTAGTCAAATGCAGTACATAATAGTGGGTTCAAAGTGTCACTTAACCCATTTACAGCTACCTCTAAGACACAAGTGTCTGAGCCTGTAAACAAAATCAAAGAATAACACAGCTTTTGTTTCCTGACTCAGGTTTAACATTCAGTTTGTTTGCTACAAATAATCACATAGTAAATTCAAATCTGCTTTCATCAAAGCAATTTTACCTTAATTAAATCATTTTACACGACTGATTTATCTACAACAAACAGTTATTTTATTGCCAGTGTACCGGCATTTCTCACCTCTGAGTGGTGAAACACAGGCTAACAACGTGGAACAGATAGTGTACGTGTAAAAGAGATAAGGTACCTACACATTCCTGCAGACAAGTGTATTAGAGAGCCATTCAGATTAGGTCCAAGATCAGTAGTTGGGACTTCTTTCTACACCTAGCTGCTGATCTAGAAGGACTCTATTGATGTGCAGAGAAGCAGCAAAGAAAATTCAGTGTATTCTTACTATCTACCCCTATTCCTCAGAGAGTTTGATACACAATGATAGAGAGCCAGCCTGTACAAATTCCAGACACTTGGTGCCCCAAACAAAACCACATCAGACAATATTTAATGGCAACATCCATATCTGTGCTTAGCTCAGTCTTCAGTTCCAGAGTGCAGGTGGGGCTGAACATTCTCCAAGGCAGAAGGCTCCATCTGGGTAGCAGAAAAAACAGACTCAAGAAGTTTAACAGAAATTGGGTTCAGAACAGCAAGTCTCCTGTCCCTCATGCAGTATATCTGGCTAAATTCAGAAGGATTTTCAAAATATTTAGTGATTCCAAATAAAATCCCAGAATGAGGCCTTCTAATTTTGTTGGGTTTTGGTTGATTGGTTTCACCGTTTCCTGGTGACGTTCAGATAATAAATGTAAGTTCTTTTTCTTCTAATTTTACAGTGCTAGTAACCTAGTTTAAATAAAAATAAAAATGAATTTAAAAAAAAAAATTAAAATTGGGAAAAAAAAAAAAAGAGAGAGAGAAAAAGAAAAGAAGAAGAAAGCAGTTATGGTTCCAAGAAAACTTTTCAGAATATGTTGTTTCTTGGCTTCTGTTACCTAGGGTGTGTGTTAGGGTGAGTGTCTGGTTTTCACCAGTTCTTGCCACTATGTTGCAGTTATGCCTACTCCAAACTACTGAAGCATGAACTTTCCAAAGACAGGTCGTCCTTTGCCTTATTTGCAGTACAAAAAAACTGTAAAGAGAAATTCATGGTAAAGAGAAATCATGCCCCTGACTGCTCTGAAAATCTCAGGCCTGGGTTATTTGGGTCTGGAGTGCCTCCACTGGGGAAGAAAACACAATATATATCCCACAAGGTTGGTGTGAAGGCTAATGATAATGCAGCACACTGAAAACAAAAGGGGTGCAAAGCATTTCTCCATATTCCCAGGGCTTCATTTCCAAGAAGCCCCATGGAATTAATGGAATTGACAGATAGATGTAATTTAACTGGAATAATGGCATCAGTAGCTCGGTAAATTCTGTGAATATGTTATCTGAATGAGAAAACACAAATAGAAATCACTTGATCTTTTGATTCTGCAAATCTGACATTATGTTGGAAAAACCTCTTCCTTCCCCCAAAGGTTTTGATGCTCAGTCCAAGCCTGCTGTCACTAGAGCTATTTTCACCTCTTCCTTTACTTTTACTGAAGACATGCCTATTTTTAGGGCTGAGCTCAGATTTCTCATGCCAGGATAAGGAAAGGTGGCTGTGTCACATACATTATGGAATTCAACACCTCTCAACCTGCTGGCCAAAGCAGGCTTTTACAACACATGTTCATGCTCTCTGAGCATGTGGCTATGCCATCATCATTAGTCAGAACTGTATGGTTGCTAAATAAGTACTCTGTCACAAACAAAATGGGATTCAAGATGAAAAGCTGTGCACAAAGTACCCAGAATTAACACCCAGGGAGCCGGGAGTAATCAGTCTGAGGTTTTTGGCTGGATCTAGGCTTATCATCCAACAAGGATATTTTTATCTGGCTCCCTGGTAATAGAGAAATTAAGATGCAGTAAGCACAAATAAAACAAGGAACTAGCCTGAAAAGGCCTGTCCTTTCTACCCCTCCTTACATTTTACAGAGAAGCAGCATCTGAGATATTTTATTCTATCTCCAAAGGAAAAAAAAAAGGGGGGGGGGGGGAAGGAAAAGCAATGTGGGATTGCTTTTACTGATTTTCATCTTGTTATGGATATAAATTGTATCACTGTTCAATTGCATTTTACACAGCTAAACAATTAATTAACAAAAGACTAAGAATGTCACAGGCTAAAAAAAAATTAAATGGAAAAAAAAAAGGCAGAAAATATTTCACTTCAAACTTGTGAGGGTTTCCAGTGAAGAAGTGTTCTGACACTTTTGTGCTAAACAGTCAACAATTTTTTTAGCTGTCTTTAGGTCCCCCACAATGGGAGACAAAGCTGTTCATGAGGTGGTCAAGATGTTAAAATCTGATTGTTATCACTGTTGACTTTAATAATGCCCAATAGCTGAGCCATGGTCTCTGTGAAAGGATCAGACCCCACTGCAATGTTTCAGGCTTGGTTACAATTGAATAGAACAACAGAACTTTTGCTTTCTTTTTTTTTTTTCCAATAAAAAAATTCTTACTGACTCATATGATGAAACTGTGAAAGTTGAAATATCTTATAAGATTTGCAAGATACAAGTTTTCAAGTTCCAGAATGAGCTCTTTGTTCACATCCAGAGAGAAAGTCCTACAAACCTGAGTTTTTCCATCTGACAGTAATCCTTTTGAAAATATTATCTCCTTCCAGCATGGGTCAAAGACTCACATTAAAAACATGGAAAGCAGTCACAATACAGAAATTGCATTTCCCAGGCTGCTTCTGTTAGTCATCACAGCAGAAAAACTAAAAACTGGGCAGAGGGAAGGGGGTCCTCTACTTCCAGATCCCTGGAAAGCCTTTACCAAGGCTTGCTTACAGCAACATGGAAGGACCCACAATATTACTCCTAATGAACTCTTAATGAAGATGCACACCTCACAGTGAAATCTCTGTGGAATTCAAAACGTTTCATTAACTGTTTTTCTAGTGATTACCTAATACAGAAGGGAAGATAACATCATTAGGGTAGGATAGTGACTATATACATAGAGGGTAGGGTGTAGGAAAAAAACCCCACTAGGTAAGCTGGTGCAAATGGCAAATGCAAACAGTTGTTCTCAGTGGTAACATCCAATTTCTCGCTTCCAACAAGGTCTGCATAGCAGTCAGTCTCCTCAGAAAGCATTATTGCCCTAAGCAAGGGAGAAGAAAACTTGTGGAAAACCAGCACTGTTCCTGTAATAGCAGCAAGCACCCCTGAGTATTGCACATTTGAAATCCAAAGTTTCCTGGCTCCCTGGTATCAAGTAACCTTCAAGGGCTGCTTCACACAGCATGGCCTTCCAGTATGAGGACTTGAAGCTTTGTCATCAAGTGCATCATTCCTCAAACCACATGTGAGCAAGCAAGGACACGATGAATGGCAGGCTGGGCACAAGAACTAAGAGCATGCCATCATTTAAATCCAAACGAACAATCATGGATTCTGAAATACAATTATAAATTTTCTGTCCCCAGCTATTAAAAATCCTGCTGTTCCCTGAACTCCACTGCACCAGCTCTCCTTTGCAATGCTGAGCACACCTGCTTGCACAGCCCCAGTATCAGCACCACTTCCATCTCTGTTCCAGCATGACAAACTGCACCATTTGGCCTCCTTGCATAACTGCATCTCTCTCTCCTTTTTCCAGGCAAAGTACTAGTTCACTGTGCAATGGGAATCAGTCGATCTGCAACTCTTGTCCTCGCTTTCTTAATGATCTGTGAAAACATGTCCCTTGCTGATGCAATTCAGACTGTGCGTTCACACAGAGGGATTTGCCCCAACTCAGGCTTCCTCAAGCAACTATGGGAGTTGGACCTCCAGTTAGGAAGAGGTAAAGGCAGAGAAGCAGAGGCCTGCTAGTGCCAAGGGGGCATTCCTGGCAGCTCAGCAAGAGATGCTGCCCTCACTGAAGACAGTGCAAGGATGCTGTCAGGACTGCTTTGTAGCTTAACTGAGAAACTCCTTGGGAAATGGCTGAGTATAAGCAAGCTGGCAGGAGTTGAGTATGTATTTTTTGGATAAGACCACTAATCAGAAAGAAAATTAAATAAAGACAGATTCAAACTGGCAGTTTTGTCCACCTGGGCCTGTTTATTTAACTACCTGTTGGAGAGGGCATAGGGAGCAGTTTGATTTTCATGCAGGATTAAAAGGCAGCAGCACAATCAACTTGAAAAAGCCTTTTTACTTGCTTGTAATTGCATTTATATGGCAAGAGGGAAAATGGCTAAACTAGTAAAAAGAAAAAGAAAGCATGAGGTTTTAAAGTAAATCTTTAACATTTCACATCCAGCTGGCATAGGGTGAGACTTCAAGTTTTGCAAGCTGACATGCTCCTTTAGTCTGACATGGTGACACTAGTCATGATCCAGCTCAGACCTTGGGCTCCCTCTATTATAAGCTACAGAGGCTCTTGCTGGGACCTTCACAAGTTCTTTTAGGTTGACATGTATGGCAAACACTCAGAATTTAAACAGACCATGAAATCCTGAGGAGCTTATACTGGAGGTCTAAACTAGCTGCTGTACCCTAGAGCATGGCTACTGACTGCCTCACTGCTGGTCAGAGGAAAGGGAGGTGTAAAGAAAAGGGGATACTCAGAGCACACTTGCCCATTGGTGCACTGCACAGCAGCAGCAGTACCAAACAGAAATAACCTCCACTTGGCTTGCAACACTCCAAATTACATTCCCCACATTTCCTTGTTTTAATGGAAAACCAGAACCCAGTGTCACTGTGTCAGAGCAAAAATGAACAGACCCTCGAACAAATCCAAAGCAGCAGCTCTACATTTTGATTACTCTTTTACACCCAATTGGCCACATTTAATTTTGTGAAGAACTCATAGCAGATACTTGCTTCAGTGCAATTACAGCCACACAGAGAAGAACACTGGCAAATGCAAACAATATAGAATTTCCACTTGCTGGCAGATTAATTTGGTGTGATGTTTTCCCTTGAGAGGTCTTAAAGGCTTGCAGCTCTGAAAGTACCCTGCAGTTTGTATTTATAGCACTACGGATGTGGAAGAGAAAGAGAAGCATATACTCATTCTGAACTGATGTTTCTCTTACCTCCATACATGAAAAAATCCCAAACATTAACTAAGCATATCACACTTCCATTACATTTATCATAATTCAGTATGGAAACATTGCTTCCCTGCAGTCTATAGAGAAATTCAGGTGCTGTTTCAACTTTCATAAACACAGTAAGTAGAACACAAGCAATGCTACAGCCTAACTTCATTTCAGATGACAGAACGAGGTCTTCCCTCCAGAAAGGGTCCCATCCTTTGAGACTGAAGTAAGCAGCCAGAACCGAGGTCATAGCTAATGATGGAAAATCAGTGCAGTTATAGCTTTCACAGGCCTCTTACTGGCTGCCACAGCAAGGAGATTAGATTTCAGTGAGTGTGGTGACTGAACCACTCCTGGCACTTGGATCTCCTCCACCTTGGTCTGTCTGAAAATCCCTTTTTTATTGCCAACCATGCTGTCTTGTGAATAGGGTTTTCAGCTGCCTTCTAACCACTCCCTTCAAGTGTCTGTAACTCAGCCTACGCCAAACCAAATGGCACAAAAGCACAAGGGATGTATGAAACACAACAGTCCAAAATCTCCATGCATTGAGCCTATCAGGACAGGTCATGATTTCCAGCAAGTTGCATGTCTGGAAAAATCTGCAGTTGCAGGGCAGAACAACTTCTCAGATTGACTGAATCTAAGTTTGCCCCAGCTGAGGTCTGTTGGCCATTGTAGGCCTGTTTCAGCTGGCCAACAAACACTGTAGATTCCCCTGCCTTGTGTGATCTGCAGCTGGGAGCAGTAAGTCCAGCTGCCAGAAAGCCTGGGCACTGGCAAAGCAGGGCTGCTGGCTGCATGTCACCATTACAGGTGTATAGTAGAATGTTCCTCTTCAACCTGGAATAAAACAACCAAACAATGAAGAACAAGAGATCAAAAACACTGACCCAAAGACACAAAAAAAGTAGCTATCCAAGGTCAGGACAAAAATATTCCATTTCTAGAAGATGCTGAGCCGATTCCAATGCTTTGCATTTCTGTGAAGTTCAGACAGTGGGAGGCAGGTCACTTCATCTCCTTGCAATTGTTCCATCCTTCAGCAGATGACAGTACCTGAGCCCACCATTACCATCCCTCTACAGATGGGCTGCAGCATCAGAGGTGGCCTGGCAGGGGCACAGGTACCCATGTGTCACACACTGAGGTGGTTTACTGCCCCTGCGCTTACATAAGAAAAAGTCTCTTAAAATCATTGCTGTAATCTAGACAACAAAAATAAAACAGTCTTAGTGGTAGCTTCAGGTACAACTTGTGCCACAGAATCACAGAATGATCTGGGTTGGAAAGGACCTCCAAAGGTCATCTAGCCCAACCCCCTCATCAGTAAGCAGGGGCATCCTCAACTAGATCAGGTTGACCAGAGCTCTGTCAAGCATCACCTTGAATATCTCTAGGGATGGGGCCTCAACCACCTCCCTGGGCAATCTGTTCCACTGGAATGTTCCTAACATTCAATCTAAATCTACTCTTTTCTAGTATGAAGCCATTGCCTCTCATTCTATCACTGCAGACCTTCGTAAACAGTCTCTCTCAGTCCTTCTTGTAGGCCCCTTTCAGGTACTGGAAGGCTGCTATTAAGTCTCCCTGGAGTTTTCTCCTCTCCAGGCTGAACAACCCCAGCTCCCTCAGCTTGTTTTCATAGCAGAGGTGTTCCAACCCCCTGATCATTTCCATGGCCCACCTCCGAACCCACTCCACCAGGTCCATGTCCTTCCTGTACTGAGGGCTCCAGACCCAGATGCAGTACTCCAGGTGAAGCCTTGCTGTTTCAAGATCCATAGTTGCTGACACTTTGCAAGCCACCACCTCTGGCTGAGAAACAAGGAATAGCTTCTTTCTGCTGTAGCCCTCCTTGCTAACAAGGCATTTGGTCCTGGTGTGCAGCTGTCAATTTTGCTGCTGCTGAGTCAGGCAGAAGCAGCCCCACTTATCCCCCTGCAGGCATAGTGCCTGGTAATGCCTCTGCAGTGCCAGCTATAATCACACTTGGCCAGTGACCTATCTAAATACTACCTGCCAAAAGGAATGTCAGTTTAAACTGCAGGCAGTGTGGAAGTGATCAGAATGGCAGATTCAGACATGTTAATGGACAGAGCAGAGTTCATGCTACTATCTTTTCCATGCTTACTTCTTACCAAGTACAGAGCATTCTGGTGCTTATGAGGGAGTAACCTCCAGCACTGTGGTGGAGTTGGTGTACTTCCCACACAGAAAACCTATGAGTAAGGATAGGCCTCTTAGCTCCTTTTCACACACAAGGCACCTGGAATTTGCCTGAGCTGTTTGGGGAAAAGCACAACAGAATCGCTCTCCAGCCTCAAAAATTGGCACAAAAGCATCAGAAATATTTTCTCAGTGAAATATCTTGTCTACACCAGCTTTACCTCCCAGACTTTCAGAAACGATAGATACAGAGAATATATTGTTGCAGGCATGTCTGCACTGTGTTACTCATTATTTGGATTTACACTTAGGGTTTTATTCATAAAAGGAAAATGGGACCATAATTCTGCACTCTAAGGACCCAAGGGGAGAGAGGATTCAAATTTTCAACAAGTTGCATGGAAGGAGATAATGCCAAGGACAGGTTTCTGATGGAAAGAAATGCCAGCCAGGATATTGCCCAAGTACATACCATGTATAGTGCCAACAGCTGTGAGCTTCAGCCTTGATGCATCAATTCATTCCTCCTTGCAGTCAGTTTTGGGGTTATTGCAACAAGCATGACCCTCCTCTGGTACTGCCTTAATTCATTGGGTTTGCTCTTTTTATCTTACAAACCAAGCAAACAAACAAACAAAACCCCAAAGCCCCACTGCATCTGAACTGGAACTAGAACAGATTACAAAGCTGAAAAACTAAGTGTGACTATGAATAATAGGGTTGAGTTCCAAGCTACAGGACAAGCCAAAGCTGACCACATTCAAGAGTAATGTTTTTATTCATGATCCTTGGTGTACACAAGTGCTCTTTGGATGCAGTGTGCTAAGTAACGCACAGCACCTGTAGGGAAGGATGGAGGCAAGCAGTCTTGCATGGAGATCCCCTGGTTCTGCATTACACAGGCCTGTTCCACTTCAGTCAGTGGCTCCCACTTCTGCTTTAACCTGGGCACTGCCAGGTACCCAGGTGACTTTCTTCTGCATAACTCTTATGCCTAGATGAGATGTGCCCAGCTCCTGCCAGGCTCTCCAGAATTGCAAAGCAAGTCCACTTGCCAGACATTGTCCTCCTTCCATTATTTTTTGTCCCATGTTTTCCATATGATAAGGCTGTTACTGTGGAGAAGGGCTTCAGAATAGATTGTGCTTTACAAATTTACTTCATAGTCTAAGGTTCAAAGAGTATATGCACCTCCTGAAGCCAAGTCAAAAAATAATCTAGGGCCTGAGAGCTTTCAACAGTTAAGTTTTCTTTAGGACACAATTACTTTGCTTAGAAACTAGACTCTTGATCTGTTGCAGGAGGCTGCAGTTTAATAAAGTCAAACAGTTTGCTCTTTGCAACATACTATTTGCAGTGCAAGTATCACCGAGTTATGCTGCTCCCCCTCACTGCTGCCTCATGGCACCTCATCTGTTTATATACAGAAAGCACTCTCAGGAACAACTCCTAAAAAACATCCAGTGATGCTGGCTGAAGATCTGGCTCTGTTTCTCCTCCTGCTGCTTCTGCCTGTGTAACATCCTTCCATGGTTTTTGGACTCAACAAATCTGGCTGTTCAAGCAACCCTATCCCCATTTCACCCTCTTTAAAAAAGAAAAACAAAAAATTTAGAAAATGAAACCCCCCCTAAACAAAAAATTGTTCTTTTCCTTCTTCCTCTGCCAGCTGCCATCCTCCACCCTGTCACAGAACCAAATGCCATGTTCCATGCACAGTTTTCTTGCTTGATCACAAAATTACAGTAAAGCCCACATCATCTTTATCAGACAATAGGAGGGTGCCAAGTTGGGGTAAATAAGTACCAGAAAAAGAGTAATGTCTTTTACTTTACTATATAAAGAGGCATTTGAAGACTGCAAAACAAGATACAGTACTGTCTGCAGACTCATTTATGAAACCATTTTCAGGGAAGTCACTGTGCAGATAAAGCATCTCCCAATGGAAATACCATTACAAATATAAATATTTTCACAGTTGTACAAATAGAAAACCTGCACAGCAAAAATCCAACAAGCTGACAAAACCCATCAGTTAATAAACTTTCAAAAGTAGGGCTGGGATTCAGTTCATACTTCTGATCTGTTTCCCAAGATGTGGACAGAGCCTCCCCTCACACAAAATGCCCCTAGTCGAGGGATACTGTGTTGCTGCAGTCTGATTCTGGTTGTTGCCAATCATCTTCACAACCACAAAGATCTTCCAGTGCATTCAAGTAGACACCCATCAGAGACTGAGATTCATATGGCACAAAGGATGTTTGATCCTTCAGTCTGTCCACATATCACCAAGTGACTTGAATGTCCCTCTTCTGTAAGTGTTCAGTAGACAGATCCTAAAGATGAAAGCTCAACAACTTCGCCAGGTTGGAAAGGACCCCAAGGATCATCTGGTCCAACCCTTCTTGGTGATAGTGTAGTTTAAATGAGATTACACATTGTCAGACCCAGCAACCTGTCAAAATGAGTTTTAAAACTGTCCAGTGTAGGCAAATCCACTACTTCTCTTGGGAGATTATTCCAATGTCTAACTGTTCTCATTGTGAAAAAATTTCTTTGGATTCCAATTGGAATTTCCCCAGGAGCAGCTTGTACCTATTGCCCGTTGACTTTTCCATGTGATTCCTTGTAAAAAAGGAGTCTCTATCCTCCTGGTAGCCACCCCTAATGCACTGGTACATGGTGATAAAGTCTCCCGTAAGCCTTCTTTTCTCGAGGCTGAACAAAGCCAGATCTCTCAGTCTTTCCTCACGTAGCAGGTCTTACAGTCCTCTGATCACTCTCATGGCCCTTCTCTGGACACTTTCCAGCCTGTCCTCCTCTATTTTGTACAGTGGGGACCAAACTTGCATGTGTGGCTTGACAAGCACTGAGCAGAGTGGGATAACTTTGTGGTTACTGCTGGAGGAAAGCTCTTCTGCTCTACAAACACCTTTCTTTGAAAACAAAGCATCTAATTCCTCCTATCTCAATTGTAATTAATCAATTCATCTAATATTAAATATCAGCAGTGAAGTATTCACCAAAATCTACAACTGAAATGATTTCTTAAAGCCCTTAAGATTGCTTTTGGGAGACCAACAGACAATAATTCCCCAAACCTGAGAAGCACAGAACTGTAAGTGAGACACTGATAATTTTTGTACAAAAACACATTTAGGTTGCTCACAGTAAATCAATCAATCAATAAATCCATTCTTTACAAACCCCCTTCTTATAATTGGAAAACCATCAGCCAGCAAAGAGTAAGCAAGGAATTATTTGCTCAGCTCTGGTGACAATTGGCTGTTACTAGAGTTATTCTGACACATTGTTTTGGAGAACATCTGTTTCCACTCTGACTCCTTTAACTTTCAGATGTGAAAAACAAAAGCTCATTTTCATGCCATGTCTCCCATCTTCATTTGGCAACAGTTGTGTGATTATGAAGTTATTGTGATGCTGGATGATCCATTTGTCAGTTTATATTTTCCTATCATACCTATTTTTAGCTGCTCATTAGTATTACTTGGAGCCTCTCCTATAAATCTTAAACATTTATAGCACATCTTGACAATTCATCAAATGAAGCCAACCTCCAAGGAAAGGAAACCCAAACCACTTCCCCCTGCTCAGCTGAATGAGTTTCAGATCCTTGTCTTTTAAACTTCAAACTCAACATTTTCCCATCTGCTCTTTATACACAACAGCCCTTTTGCTCTGCACCAGTATTTTATTCTCCATTCATAACTTTTTACTCCCCTCCAGAGGTTTCCTGATACTTTTAGTCTGCTGGACTCATAGAAGACTTGGATTTTGGAGGGTTTCTCCCCCACACTCCATTGAAGGGGGAAAAATAATCATTCAGCAATGAATGGCCACTTTTCTTTACTCATTCACAAGACAGACACAGCAGGATCCCAAGGCTGCACTCAAAGACACTTTTCTTTGCCATTCTCACAGAAGGAAAACAGCATTTTAGACTATTCAAACTAAGGATATTTGGAAAACGAAGTTTACTCTTTACTCTCTGTTCTGTTCATTGACTTGCATTTAGAATGGATCTTAGGAAGAAATTCTTATGTACCAGGGTGGTGAGACTCTGGAATGGGTTGCCAAGGGAGGCTGTGGATGCCCCCTCCCTGGGGGTGTTCAAGGCCAGGCTGGATGAGGCCTTGAGTCTAGATCAGAGGTGTCCATGCCCATGGTGGGGAGGTTGGAGTAGATGATCTCTAAGGTCCCTTCTAAACAAAGCCATTCTATGATTCAGTGATTTGCAATCCTCTCTTGTATGCATTTAAAACTGTCAATCAGTTGCATGGTTTTTGTAGCTATGCCTGGAGGTACCAGCACACATAATTTGGCCAAATCACTTCTGTGGGGAACACTTCTGAAGGGCTCAGTCTGTAATGGCTGAGGATAAGGCAATTTCAGGATGATGTTCCCTGGCCAAGAGTTTTGCAGAAGAAAAGCTATCCCTTGCCACACAGCCACCAAATACTGCCACAGGCCAGGGGAGATTGCTCTCCTCCTCCTTAGCTCTGCCTGGGGGTATTCCAACTTTGCACATTCTTCACACTGCCCTGGGAAGCCAGCAAGGCTATGCAACACATTTCTCAGATTTGACTGTTAATTGTGTGTATGTAATTCGCTGATGGCCAACAAGAACACATAACTGATTGAAAATTAGACGGACTGATTTTTCTCATTTCCCATGTCTTGGAATTAATCAGCGGATTCATCACATTGCAAGAAATGAAAAGTGTACCAAGTAAAACAGTCCTGATATGCATGTTAGTCTTGCAGAGTGGCTTTAATTTAAACAGCTCATCTGAACAGGCAGAAAAGCTCTATGTTGCTTTTTAGAGAGGTAGGGAGTGCTCAGATGGCGGTAACCAAAGAGCATTTAGAATTTGCAAGCAAAGTTGATTTCCACACACAATTCTCTAAATGTCTTTTCTTACTGTTAATTTTCATGGAAGAAGAAAAAAAAGTTTAGTTTAGATTCACTTACATCTCCATGTGGTTACACTTTGGCTTTATGATCACTACGATCTCCAGCAAGTCCTCCAGTTTCTAATCCATCTTACTTCACACCAAGCATATGTCAACTTACCTGCAACTCTGCTGTCCCGGATCCTTTTGATCAGACGTCAAGTATTCAGTATCATAGCAGTCTCTCTGGCCAGTCAAAGATAAACACTCATATGTCTTTTTCAGGCTAGTCATGTTGATGCTCAGAAATGCCTGCCTGCCAATAAGGGTGCAGGCTTGCTAAAGGGGAAAAAAAAAATAATCAGGCTATTTGGATAAAAAATCCTGGGAGGCTAAAAATTCGGTATATTCTAGTAGCTATCCTATGCCATGTACTGCAACAGCACTGCCGGGGTGCTGTGATGGTACTAGCAGCATATTGCACTGTGGAAACACGGATCAGACATTTGGGAAAAAAGCAAACTCTGCAGGCACAGTAACTCACAGACATGAGAGATTACAGCAGCAAACACAGGATCCCTTCCCCACCCCAATCACTTTTCCCATGAAAAGAAGTATGCCAAATCCCTCACAATTCTTTCAGATTAAAACACAAGATTAAACTGAAGATTGACGCAAACTACATGGTTCAAATCTTATCCAGACTTCCCTTAGCAGTAGACACTTCTATACTTAGAGACCCAGGATCTTAAAGTTTATTATGGTAATAGCAGCCTTGGATCTAGAATTGCAGCTAGACTCAGACATACAAACAAATAACCCCTGAGAAGGGGAAGCAAGAACCCTATTTCTACCACCTCCAGATGTTCAAAACTCCTGTATTACCCCCCTGCCCCTTCCCATTGCGAGAATGTCTTTCTAATGCATAGGATTTTATTATTATTATTAGTCTTAAGGCTAATTGTTTTCATTATTTTCCTGACAAGGGCAATAAACTTCTGTTCCTCCTCCTCTCCCCTGCCAAGGAAAGCTGAGATTCTCTGGCAAATTTAGGGGTGCATACCATGTTACGAGACATGGAAAAAGCTACAAGAGTTAGAGTGCTGCCACCTGGTATATCATAGCCATGTCCTAGGGCTAAAGCAGCTGGGAGCACATGCTGTTTCATTTACTTGGCTATGCTTTAGAATGAGCAGTGCCAAGGAAGGATGTATACATAGACATACATTGCAGCACCATCGATGTCCATGACATTGGGACATTTAACAAATCTTTTCGCTTACCAGCAGCTCCAAGTCCCACTCTCTCAGCTTTTGGGAAGGAACAGCCCTTTGGGAGCTGTCAGTCACATTAAGATCCCTACTCAGACTGAGACGATTCCCACCAGAAAGTGGAAATTTGACCAGGCTCTCTGTTATCACATACAAACTGATGGAACAAATCTGTGTCTCAAGTTGAAGGAAACCATTTCCCAACACAGCCATAACCAATGAATTTACCTATTTAAACATCTGGAGAGCCCATATAATAATGCAATTTATACAAGGCTTTAATCTTTTGAAGAAAGACTAGCTACATTAGCCCATAAGATGTGTGAGCTGCCCAGTTTTACAGCTATCCTTTTAGTGGTGTTGTATATGTACACTTGGATGAGTTTGTGTGCAAAAGTAGAGAGAAGGTTGCATGTCACTAGAAAGTAAAGATTGTAAGACAAAGCACTGCATAGTTCAAAGGAATCCATCTGAATCAATGAAAACACAACCCTTTGGTTTAGTAATTAATGGTATAAATGACCCATAGAATCAAGGAACAATACTCAGAAAACACTTGCAAACCACACAACTTTAAAAGGATGCAAGAGACGGACCCACAACACAGCTGGGTCTACAAGCTTGCAGCAGGATGGAGTGGCAGGCAGCTGGGTATGTGCCAAGCCACCCTCCCTCTGTACTTGCCTTTAGACCTTCCTCAGATGCTACTGCTCACCCTCATATGGGCAGAGGGGTATTTGGCCCTGAGCAAAACAGTTCTGTAACTGCCAAGTGTCTAAAGAGAAAGGGGCAGGATGTAGCAAGGAATACAGGACAGGCACCCACTCACTCCCATGAGCCACAGCTCAACTTTTCCAAAAACCTGAACTTCCACCAGAGTACTGTGATGCTATAGGCTAGAGGTTTTCACTGTCCTGTCATGTCTGCCCAAAGGATTTAGAGTTCAGGTTGAAGACTTTTAGTAATTTCTGCCACAGCAGCATGGCAGGGCTCTGGAGACACTGATGGTATTTATAGCAGCCTGAAAATTGCACCTCTTCTCACCAATTGAATCAGTTCCTTGAGCTGAATGCTCAACTAATTGAGGGAAGACTGTCATAATCCATCAGCTAAATTTGCTGCAGGTCCTCAAGATCACGCTGTGCTGACTGCATTGTGACAGCAGTGTCTAAAGGGAGGTCATCTTCATTTCTAAATTTCCCCTCTAGGAACAAGTTTCTTCTGCATCTGCACTGCTAGGTTTCTATTTAGAGGCTTGAACTTTGTGATATAATCTTCCTTTTTGTTTCCAAGGAAACAATATTTGATGTATTCCACTTTCAAGTTTTTCTTCCTTTAGGTTCCTCCCCCGACTCTCTCCCTCCCTTTTAAAAGAGATAAGTCAATAGATAAAACCTGCACTTACTTATCTCTGGCATGCAGTACAGCTCTTTCTCTCTAAAACCAGGCTTATTTATATCACTAAAAAATCCAAGGCATTTAAAAAAACATGTTTAGCAGTAATTTTCTGCACTACTTACACATATTACTTCTCTGATATAAATGAACTGTAATTGCAACAGGCAGCAAATCCTGTTGATAACTCAATTTTCTCAAAAACTTCAGTTCTGCATCTTAGTCCCAAACCCTATTTTCCGGGAAATATTTATTTCAATCCTTTCACTGACCATCCATACAGCTTTCCCACAGTTTTACTCCTCAAGCCTAGGCTCCTGATAGCCAGTGCTGTCCCATGGAACTCTCCTCCAGATGGCACAGCATCTCCTGACACCTCTTTTCATGTTCCTCTGGCACAAGAGGTATTCTCAGGTCTGTTGTCAGAGTTACTTCCATTCACATGAAAATCCTCTACATGAATGTTATTTTAAAACAAGTAGTTAACACTTCACTGTCTGTAAGTTAGGAAAATGCAGGGGACTGAGACCATAATCCGTAATTTATACTGAAATCAGCATCTGTAACAGCTGGAATAAAGTGCGTTGAATGGATTTTTGGAGGAATGTGGGTGCTTTGAAATCTTAGTAGAAAAGCAATGGGTCAAGTTCTCATTGCAAGTGTGGTTTATGTGGATGGGCTGAAAAGTGTCAGAGAGACTGGTTAGTTTTTGAAAAACAGACAATACCAATACTGCATAAAAATCAAGAGTAGCAATGCTGCTATAGATGACTGACTGGGAAATGTACTTATTTTCTTTACTCCTGCCTTTGTGCCTCCATGATGTAAAACAAATAATCTGATCTGAGTCTTCTGATCTACTTACACCAAAACTACAGATGAAATATTATGAGGACTACTCATTCTGCAACAAAAAAGGACATATAAAATCCCAACCTAAATGGGATGATGTGACCCAAGAACACTGAATACATTTGTGTGGTGAAGGGGTAAAAAGGTGTTAAAGCACATTCTGGCTATACAGTCAGCAAATAATATAAGTTTTATGCTATCAAAAAATAAACATCATGGAACATGGACATTATCTGCAGTCATCATCTTCCATTTTGGGTCATATGGGTTGTAGACTAACACCTGCCAATTTCTGTGTCAGCTCCAAAATCGGCTAGGCTCTTTTTTAAGGCATTTGATCTTGATTGAGTCATTCCACAGATCTCTGACTTGGCAACAGCAAGCAACACAGGATGGGAAGAGTTCCATGATTTAGACCTCTGGCAACAACCTCTGGATCCTTTCAAAAAATTAATCACAATTTTCCCTCAGCTCCCTAAAACATGGGTTTATCACAGGCCACATTCCTACTGAAAGCTGCTCCAAGGCGGCTTTTCTTTCCTCCTTCCACTTCAAAAGCATTGGTAGTCTACTTTATCCCAAATGATCATAATTGTTATCAAGATTTCATATCCTCCAGTTCAGCTATGGCTTAATGACTTGACAGCACTGTCTCCTTCCTACTGGTTACTCAACCACTTGAAGAACCTCAGTAAAAATCATGTTTGACAGGAAAGGGAACTGTAGGAAGCTTCAAGTGTTCATCACTAGGTTGATTTCTGAAGTAAAATATTTCTTAGAGCTAAAATGCAGAGCACATTTCATGGTCTGGCAATGCATTGCTTTAGAGATTGTAGCTCTGTAAAGAAAGAGCTTAATCAAGTTGTTTGCTTCTCAAAGACACTCCCTGGCACTGGACAGGTCCAACTGGGTCTCAGTAAATCAAATGCTTATTTGATGTCAGTGAAGCTAAGATGCAACTGCTGTTTTGCTCAGGGTTGTCAAAAAGCTTCTCAGTAATCACTTTCAGACAGAATAGATGCTCAATTGTTCTTCTTTACTGCTGCAAGGGGAGAAAAAAATATCAGCTTGCTCTTCCTCAATAATTCCTTCGTATTTCATTTTTAATCTCTTAAGCAAATTACAAGTGAAGACCTTTGATGTATGCGCCAGCCAAACTCATTCATTTCTCAGTACTTGCTGGACTAGAGAGGATCTCCCGTTCTTATGCATGTGGATGATAATAACAACTTCAAAGCCCTCAGGCATGTGTTAGCTTTCCCTGATTTCCTTTCTAAGTATGTGGCCAGCAACAGTTATGACTCAAACAGCTACATTTGAATGCTATCTATTAAGCAGTCTTGCCATCTCTCCTAGTGTAACAAATCTATTTCTTCTTGACAGAAATACTCTTCTGGCTTTTGTACTTCTTCCTGAAACAGAGTACCTTATTTCTGACATTTATGGTGTTCTCCACTTAAAAGAGTCTGGAAACTGACCAAACTCTAAGCAAAAAGCCATTAAAAGGCACTTGCCCTGAGGTGGTGTGGAGCATTCCTGATGGATTACATGGCATTGTTTGGCCTTTATGATATGAAGTATACTTGATCATTTCTAAGAGGATGGCAGGTTGTAGTCAGTAGCAGGGAACCAGATGTTCCTCCTAGTACAGCAGAAAGCTGCACCTGAGCTGTGGTTGGGCAAACTTCCCCCATACTTGCTTAGGAAAAATGAAAAGGGGATGTATTTCAAACCAGCTAATGTCATAGTTATCATCATTATTGAGTCTGTTGAACTCATTATCAGAACACACATAGGCAAAAAACACAATAGAGTTAAAGAGAATATCAGATAGTCACATAACTAAGAAAATACACCACCAGAGACAATTTACATTGGAAAATAAGAAATAGTTTTGGAAAAGCTGTAAAACTTCATGATTCGGGCTTCGAGCCAAGCTTTATACATAGAATAAACCAGGTTGGAAGAGACCTTCAAGATCATCGTGTCCAACCCATCAACCAATCCAACACCACCTAAACAACTAACCCATGGCACTCCTGAAAACCTCCAATGATGGCGACTCCACCACCTCCCCAGGCAGCCCATTCCAATGGGCAATCACTCTCTCTGTATAGAACTTTTTCCTAACATCCAACCTGAACCTCCCCTGGTGCAGCCTGAGACTGTGTCCTCTTGTTCTGGTACTGGCTGCCTGGGAGAAGAGACCAACATCTGCCTGTCTACAACCTCCCTTCAGGTAGTTGTAGAGAGTAATAAGGTCACCCCTGAGTCTCCTCTTCTCCAGGCTAAGCAACCCCAGCTCCCTCAGCCTCTCCTCATAGGGCTTGTGTTCCAAACCCCTCACCAACTTCGTTGCTCTTCTCTGAACTCATTCCAGCAAGTCAACATCCTTCCTAAACTGAGGGGCCCAGAACTGGGTATCTAAGGAGGTGGAGTGGGGAGATTAAAAGATTTTCTGTGGGGCAGAAAATTTGTCTTTAGTGGAGAGCACAGATTTAATGTACTTCAGTTCAAGGCCCTTGTTACTGACCACAGTCAGTGGTACAGACATTGGACGAATGGCACCAGCATGGCAACTCCAGTGTTTCTCTATCTGCACTGCCAGAGAGCCAGAAGCCTGTACCAAGAGGCCAGCAAACATCAGCTGAATTTCCGGCTCCCAGCTCTATTTAAGTCTAGATTTGCAACTTCATATACTATGAGATTACTCTGTCCTGAAACCTGCTCTCAGCGTGTCTGGACAAAACTTTCTGATCAGAGTTACATACCAAGTATCTTTTTTTGTTGTAGTTTGTTTATTTTTAGAAACACACACAGTTTTGGCAATAGGTTGGGCCACACAGTTCTGGAATCTCTGCAGCAGTGTATTATTAAGTAGAAGAAAAAGCCTTTTATCTCAATGAAAAATAAAAGTAGAAACAGATCTTGGCACTCTCCCAACATGTGAGCAAAGGAATTTAAGTGCAATCCTGCATGTGATACTGCAGTACCTGAACCACCCTGAATTTTGGCAATGCCATTTTCTTTGCAGAGCGGTTTAAATGCTATGACCCATTGGAGATGCTCAATTTTTGACTTCCAGAGCACACCAAGATGTGTGCACAGCACAGAATAAGGTACTCACTGGTCAATACTCTTTCTGTGTGGGATTTCTCTGGTAGGTGCTCTTCTCCCAGAGTTTCCTCTTAGTGCTGACTGGTAAACAGAGGGGTAAGCAGTTTGGGCCCACAGGCATTGCCCATTCCCAGCATACTTTGGAAGGGTAGGTTACAAGAAAGTGCTCATCTCTTGTTTTCCACATTACTACACCTTGGGATCTATACTCCATTTCAAAAGAAATCTCCTAGAATGCTTTTTCTGCTGACTGTGACAGAAAAAAACCAGAACATTGAACAAAAGACCTTTCAAAGCCCTGGCCCCAGCCTCTCCCCACAAGCCCAGAGAAGACCAAGGAGCCTCATTCAGGACTGGGGTCCTTCCTTCATAGGCTGAGGGAGCTTGCTTTGTCCCTAGCATCAAATACTGTCTTACAAACACAGCCACTACTGTTGGGCTATCAGCCCTGTCAGAGACATGGCAAGAGACTCACCAGCCAGTAAATTTGACTCCTTCCAGGTTAAATCCAAGTTACCCTCCTGACAATACTGCCTAAGAAACTCTTAAAACACGACTCCTACTTGTGGTACCACTCAGACAAGCAATAACAGTTATCTACAGGAACAGTTGATTACTCACTCGGTTTTCCCTGGTTTTGGAATTTCAGAAAAGCTCCTCATGTGTTGACCCCAAACATTCAGACATTGAAATCCTTGCTCTGTGAAGACCCTTTGATTTTATTTGCAGAATGGTCTCAGGAGGCAATGTAATTTGGATTCCCCTGCTGACAGAAGCTAGCACAACAGAAGTCTAGCTGAGATACAGTTATGAACACAGCAGATAAAACTTATTAAAGAATCAAACAAAACTCTGAATATATCATATGACCTCTGAATAGGCACATGACCAATATTTTCTGTTAATCCTCAACTAGGAGATGAAAAAAAGAGAACAAATTCAAGTTCAAATGATAGGTTACCTAGGGCAGCAACTGTCCTTTTTTGTTTTATGGGTCTGTAATGCCTGCCTCAGCAGAGCCCCAACCCCTGATGGGGGTGATTAAACAATACTTCAGCATAAAGAGCGATTAAACAAGTGACACCCAACTAGATCCTCATGCACAGAGGAAACTGTCAAACAAGTTTTATGTGGTGCTGCACAAATGCCAGTTGACTTCAGCAAGACTCAAGGGCATGAGACTTTTTGTGAGGAGGGTGCACAGTAATTTAAACCATTTCTCTTTATCTGTAGTAATGAAAACAAGTTATAGCCAGGTAACAGCTACATGTCTAGTTTGAAAACTGCTTGTCTGTGCAAGAGAGAACCATCTGGATTTACTTCACAGTTAACTTTTAAAAGAAATATATAAGGTTTCTTAACTTTTGCCAAACAACTGGAAACATAATGGTTTCTGCATGCTGTTAGCATCTCAGTACAGCTGCAAATGTCCATTAGGACAATTTTATATAATTATATACTTACTCTTCCCATGTGATTGTTAAAAATCCAACTTTCCCAAATAACAGCATATTTTGCAGCAAAGAAAATCTTCTAGTCCACCAGGTTGGACTGCAGGAGGGAAGTCCTTTAAAGCAGAACTTTACTCAAAGCTTTCATTTTAAACTAACATAAACATTTCAAGTCTTAGAAAACAGAATGTCAGGTTTTTCCAACTGTAACCCTAGAATGGTCTGGCCAGCAATGCATCATTTCTCTCTCTTCTCCTTTTGATCTTTTTACTCCTTTCCCCTGAACGGGACTTCAGCTCCATATTCTGTGCCACAGAAACTGCCCCCTCTAGGAAGGTGGTTGGTTGCATTCTTCTGGTCACAGTCTCACCCCTTCAGCATGGGTGTCATCCTTTTTCCCATCAAACCTTTCCTCACTTCTATCTAGAGCATCACCTCTCAAGGCCGAGAATTGCCTTTTGTCATGTATCTGAACAGTGCCTTGGTTGGCCCTTTGCCACTTTCAGAATACACAAGAAACATGAAGAGGTAAGAGCTTTTACCCAAAGTCATGTTCTGGACCTGGGGCAGTTGCTTTGCTAAGACTGTGGGTGACCACAGGCCACCAACAGCAGGGACCTGCAGGCTGAATACATACAAGACTCAAGGAAGGGGAACTTGTTCAAAGCACCATCATCAGCTTAGCCAAGATTTTCAGAAAGGACCAGTAACAGCAAACATCTGCTTTCAGAAGTCAAGGCAACTGTTTAACTTTCCAGAGGGCAGGTGCTTACCTTTTCCAAAGTAAGAGCCTTCTTACTGCATTTCCTACGTGTCCAGACTCCAAAGCACTTTGAGTCATTGGCCACTCTCAAAACCTCTCAGCAGCTAGTATTTTTTCCTTAACAAAAGCAAAACTAATGGGAACACATACAACTGGTCCCAAAAATAGTACATTTTTCCAGGAGGTGAATGATCCCTCCCTACATGTTCTTGAGACACTACAGAGTGTGGTACCAGGGCTTTATGTTGTTTTGACAGGCAGGCAGGCAAACAGATTCTTCTGTTTGAACTTCATGTTCCCAGAACTCAAAATCCCTGCCTGAAAAAACAATACCACAAAACACTGTCATGCCATCCATCTGACATCAGAAAGAACCCTGGGGAGTGATAGCCCAGTAGAAGCCACAGACCCCTGCACAGTACCACTGAGAGTTGCCTTCCATTGCACACCTCTCAGAGCAGCCTCCTCTCACCAGCACTGTTTGCTGTCTCATCCATACTCCCACACATTCAGACACCTGCAGGGATAAATATAAAATGACTGCTACTAGTTTCTGTTATATAGGGTCTGTGCCTCCTCCTCCACAAAGTTTCTCTGTTGTCAGTATAGAATTAATTTGCACAACAACCTTCCTAGGTAACTTACAAGGCACAGCAGGTTTCTAACATGTAAGTTCTTTCCCATTTTAAGAGCGACTATCTGAATAATTGGCAGGGAGGAGCTTGGCTGCTCTGTAGTACAGAAACTTGGCTACAGTGATGCTGTTAGCATGAAACAGCAGCAGGCCCACTGCCCAGAACTTGAACTGAAACTGCTTGTTATTAATTCACGTCAGTACTGCAGTTATTACCTATGGGCCATGACTAAGTCTGGTCCTGGTCCTTCTGGGATGAACTTTTTTAACACAAAGGTGATTAGAAGGAGATAAAGTAACATTAAAAATAATTGACACAGTCAGAAAATTGTGTCCCACTGAAAATTAATGGCACTTACCATGGGACATGGATACTTGGGGAAAAAACTGCTTGGGCAATCTGAAACTTTGGTCTGGCACAGACAGTTGCATTCACAGAATACTGTTTCTATCCCTGCAAGAGATGATAGAAGTCCCACAGTGGATATTTATAAACAACTGTCTGCTTTTTGTGTGTGCTGGGGTGAGAGGAGGAACACTGTGAGCCAGAAAGGCAGGTGAGCAGTGCATACAGGTCTGCTCAGCAAGGTAATTTCCAAGATGGTCATCTCAACAGAAGGGGCCAGGAGGCCCCAAAAAGTAAGTGCAGAAACAAACAGGCCACGTGCTCGTACCATGTGCATGTCCTGACCAATCTTTTTGCCTCCTTCATCCACCCCCCAGGCAGAAAGCAATGGATGTGAAGAATTTGCCCTGAGAAATATCAATACTCATATGACAGCTGAAGCTTGTATTATTGCAAGGCTGGCGCCACCAGCACCCAAATCACACTACTCCTAAAGGAGTTGTCTCAAGCTGGAAACACTGAGGCATGGCTTGCTGCAGAACAAACACTTGGGAGAGGATATTGTGTACCAGCTCCTTGCACGTGATCACTTATGCCTCTAGCAGACAGCCCCGTGGGCCATGAAGATCACCATTCTTGCAGTAGGTGAAGTGCTGGAGTGGAATAGGTGTGGCTCTGACAGTGGGGAAGCCAGATTTGATCTTTGATGAATCTGGCCATAGCTTATCAGAGAAAATTTTAGACCTTCTTCAGTAGAAAGGCATGGAGCTTTTCAGGAAATCTTTTAAGGGGAATTTTTCAAAGATTGGAGACTCTACTTCTGCCACGTTTTGGTGAGCTGTGCCCATGTCATCAGAACTGAGCAGGGCTGAACACTACATCACTTTCTTAACAGAGAAAGGTGTTTCAGAAGACAGATGGATAACTGGAGTGACATTATTGAAGAAACCCAAGAGAGTAGGAAGGGAAAGGTGGCTTTCTGATGGCACACACGGAAGAGATGGGGATCTTGTCAGGATATTACCTCTTGCATTGCCTGTTGTGCCAGTGTCAAATCAATTGCGCACAGCATGACAGGAAACACCAGTGCAATACTCCTAACCCATATGCAGAAGTAAACACAGCATCAGGCTTGACCACGGGACAATATGCTAAAGGATAAGTTTTGGTTTATTATAGTCAACATACGGCTATCACATTATCTTAGTCATGCTGAGGTTAGGTAACTAAACTGCCACGTTTAATGTTTCAGGTCACATCAGGGAATAATTTTACCAGCAGATGTAAAGATCGTCCTCTGGAGTGGGTAGCACTCAAGGTCAAAGTCAGCAAATCCTCCCCTAAAAATAGACTCTGGCTGCAAAGTTGGTGAGATTTCTTTTGTTGTGCTGCCGCACTTCACAGGACTCAGCTACCTAGAACACCCACCTAAGCTTACAGGTAAGGCTAAGCAACACACATTTTCTGCTGCATTTCTTGTGCTTGTTTTCTTCCTTTTATGAAATTTAATTCCCTTTATTAAGCCTAGTTTAATAAAGCAGGGAGAGGACTGAGAGCTGGCAAGCTTTCTCTAAGGTAACAGATTACTTCATAAACTTGTGTGCAGAGTCAAAAAAGGTTTGAAAGCATGATTTAGAACTTAAAAACCCAAACTGGTCATGTTACAGAAATTACTTTATAAAAGAGGAAATGAGGTACCAAAACTCTATTTAGTTAGGAACAAAAATGCAGTTTTACAAGTTTTTGTACCATCCACCCCACAATATTTTGCTCATTCTTTGATAATGTCTCCACCCTCCAGTCAAACCTAACTTTTTTTCTATGGAACTGCAGTTCTTGCAGATGACACTGGTTTAGGGCACTCTCAAAATATTTAATGAAATCTCAGCTTAATCTGTTTTAAATTAACCAGTTCAGTAAACAATAAAGAATAAAGGCAAGAAAATTTTCCAAAAAAAAAATCATTGGGTTAGAAATTCATTGAAATAGCTGGTTAGTTTTGAATATTCACAGCAGGAGGGGCTGGGAAATAATTGCACAGAGGCTACAATTCTTCTGGATTTAAGCTGTTTAAAGACATATAAATTGGACAAGCTATTTTACAGTCTCCAAATGCTTCAAGCATAAGATTGCAGGGGTAAAATAAAGCACCTGGACTGACAGTTTTTGATGAAGAAGAGGACAAGAATAAGGAAGACAAGTTTCTGATCATTAAGTTTTGGATGTACAACACTTTGCTCAATTCTTCTAGGGGTCTTTTAGAGAAAGAATTTAAGGACTTGCTCCTCCTCTTCTCTCCCAAGAAGTATCTGTGCAAAATTAATTTTTGTGGTCTAGCACTAGGGGAAGAAAACCACCCAGGGGTCCTTAGCAGCATCGTACCTCATAGCAGTACCTTAGGGTGCAGCAAGTGCCAGGTTGCACAGGAAAGCAGCTTTTCATGGCTAGTGCCAGTGTTTGGAGTCTAAGCAAAACATCAAAGGGATGCTGTACCAGGGAGCACTATTTTAAAATTCATTCAGTTAAATCACCCTACGAAGAAAGGTTTTGTTATACCAGCTAACCACCTCTCAGTTCAACTGATGCACTTTGAGTCATGAGAAGCTCAGAAACCATAGCACTCTTTGCCCTCCTTCCAAATGCAAATATTGCACTCCAGACAGCATGTGCATTGGCTTCGACAAGGACAATTTTCCCGTTTATAAAACAGCCCTCTGCTCAGTCATACTCAAAAAGGGTAAGTGTCTTTACACCCTGAAGGGAGGTATGTAACTGGCATGCTGGCTGGAAATGGAAAAACAGAGCATTTAATAAGAATTCAGGAACCTGCTCAACAGATCATCCCTCAATATTTCTGAAGATCCCCAGTCATTAGATTTGATTTTTGTCTGCCTTCAACACTGAGACAGTGCTTACCTGAAGACAGGTTACTGAACTGGAGTTAAGCCTTTTGCACATTTTTTTTTCAAGCATAGGAGAATTGGTATTCTCCATCCTTCTCTTCTCCCAGGTACACCCTTCTGTTGAACACAATTGTTACAAATACTGTTTCTCCACCCAGGTCTTAGCTAAGGTACTTATTAAAGAAATAAGTAAATAAAAATAAAAGCATTATTTTTGCAGTTGTCTGGAAGCTAAAAAGGCCTCAGGTTTGGACCTCTTGGAAGATGTATGCCCTCTGATTTCACTGCTTTTGAATACTACTTGATAAAAACATTCAAATAAGTCAACTCATCCAGATAACATCAGAAAAGAAAACAGCAGTAATTTCTCTCAGTAATAAGCATTTCATGCACAATTTTTTTTCCTCAATCATAATTACAAGAAGCTTTGTTCCACTTCATTGTCCTTCTTTCAAATTTAGTGTTCATGGCAGTAGATAAATTCAGTTTCTAGACTTGAGGGTCAAATTGCTGACAAATTTCCAGGTCACCATGCTTATTTCCTACTTGCACTGGTATGAGCATAAGGTCTCCTGGAAACGCCATCACTTCTGTAGACTTCCCACAAAAGGCCCAGAACTTCTTTCCCTCCCTTGGCATCTTGAAAACAAATAAACAAATGAAAATCCCCCTCCACTCCTTGTCAGAGCCAACATGAAGAAGTAGGAAGGAAAACCTGAAGGCATCAAAACAGGAGTAAGATTGAAATCTCACATTACACATAGTAATAGATTATATATGTAGGTGTTTTCTAGATGCTGAAAACCTTCAATTCCCATCTAAACCAGAATAATTTGTGATTGCTTGGTATTTTCAGGGAAAAGTAGCTTTTTGGGACAACAGCACAGATGAAGCCCCTTGGGTCAGGGAGGGGTGCAGAAAAGGAGAAGGTGCATATATTCTTGCAAGGAACAAAGGCAAATGCGGTCATTTAAATTCTTTTCTGTGCATGTCTGCCTCTCATTTTTTTCCAGGGGGGAAAAAAAAAAATTTAAAAAAAAAAAAAAAATCTGCAGCTGACAGAACTCAGCTCCCAGGCATAAATCATGCCAAATTGTTTGGCATCTTTATACACAGTACTAAGGCTTGCACAGCACACTGTGCCAAAAATGTTAAGAAATAGAGTATTTTCTTATGTAGATAATGACTTATAGCTTTCAGTCTCAAAGCACTCAAACTTCCAGCACATCTGGAAAACCAGCACTAGAAGTGCACACACCACCACCACAGCTCTGATGTTCACCTCTAGATATGAACCTCATTTTTCCTCCTCATCTGTAGGATTGCCAAAATGTAGAACTCATGACTGACATTTCTAAAAGCATTAACTCCTTATAAATTTTGGGGTGGGAGAGTGCATCCCTCTAGTTGAGGAAATCTGAAAACAGGTCACTACATTTTGTGACTTTCCAGGGCTTTCCTAGATATTTTGAGTAGTTCAAGGTACTCAGAACAAGGTGCAGAAAGGAAATCTTTCACTGCCATATCACTGTTCCAACCACTAGACCGTGTTCACTCTCTGAATTAGACAGGAGATAGACTGGCAGATTTTCCCTTTTTCCCTTGTACTACTTCCCTCCCTGTTTTGTTAAAAATAACAAAATAAGCTAAAGAGCTCTGTAAGAAATTCCATTTGGCAGCTGTAGAGTGGATAGTGAACATAAAGAAGACATTCCTTTGCTGTGTCTAATGCATGCTGCTTATCCAAATTAGCCACACAAATACTTCTATCAATGCAAAAATAGTTTAATGGCTTTTTTTCTAGTGCACAGCACTTGAGAACAACTTAAAATGCAGTGTAATTTGCCACAGTGTATGTCCTGAAGTGGCTTGCTAATGAAAAGTGGATTAACTCTCCATTATTCTGAATTACCATTTTGTGAAATCGCTAACAATATTTTCATTTATATACATATAACCCAAGGGGGAGAAATAGTCCAGCCATCCAAGTGATTAACAAATAAAATCCATTAGATAACATGCACTTTGGTCTTAGTTATGAAGAGAAAAATTAGGATATAAAAATGCAGATGACTGAATTTTTATCATCCTTGTTCTGATAATACCCTTAAGTCCATGACAGCATAATTGGTGAGTGCCGTCAGCCCTGCGTTACACACAGGCACACACTGGAGTGACAAGCAGAACCCACAGGATGTCAGGCTTAGCAGACAAAACCTTAAAGGCTTGAGCATTAGATCCTGGTTCCAGAGGTGGACCTGGTGCACAGCTGCTTACCAGCCACCACAGGATGGATGCAGAAAGCAAATGAGGTCTCAGAAGCTTATACAGCCTGGCCTCAGCACAGAGCAGCAGAGACAGAGAGCAGCTGTGGCCTGGGCACAGAGGAAGAGGGGGATAAGCTGCAGCTCGCCCTGCCTCACTGGAAGGGAACTGCTCTGAGACAATGCCAGTTCCCACTACCTGACTCTTCTCTTTATCCCTCCCCATGAAGTAACAAAAGCTGTCCTGTGATGGAGCAGTATTTCCAGGAGCAAGCTGGGGTGCAGAATCCCTTATACAAAGGGCACAAAGACAATTCCTGCTCCTAAGAGCTTTCACATCCAAGATTATATATTCCCTCAGCACAACGCAGTGTCATGAAAGTGACTACCAAGCTGGTACTGGAAAGCTGCATCATTACAGTGATGGGAGATCATTCAGCCTGCACCATCTAGTCTGTAAAGCAAAGCATTTTATCCCAAGTGAAGCACCACAAGGGATGGGAGACCCCTTGTGATGAGCCTGTGCAGAAGGTAACATTGCAGTGTCTGCCATCCAGCTGTGGTGGGTGAATACTGTGCAAGGGATGGTCTTCCATGCCCAGAGGTCTGCAAAACAAATCTGAGCTTTCCCTGCCTGAGATTGTGCTGGACAGCCACCCTTATATAGACAGACAGTCATCATATCCGAAACAGCATAAGGAGCAATCACCAAAAGGAAGTCCAATCTATTTTTCACTTTTTAATGTAAGAGGGTAGACCTACAATGAGCTTTTCTTCAGCTCAATTTGGTGTACACAAAGTAAATGAGAAAGGAGGTCAGACATGTTTGCTTCCAGGAAAGACACAGGCCTTCTCCCCTCCGTCAAATGCTTCATAGAAATTAATTCCAGAGCTCAAGTAGCAAACCAGCCCCTTTTCCCCTCTTCCCAGTTAAACTCTATTACTTCTTACTCAGTCTAGAAGCAAATCTGAAATATGCATTTTATTAGAGGAATTTCAACTGATGCTTTCCTGTGCTCTAATTCAATTTAAAAATCTCTGCAGCAGATAACATTGGCAAGGCATAAAAGAATATAGCTCACTTGAAAGTTCAGGGAGCATATGGCTTCCCAGAACAGACAGAAACTAGTATTTCTCAGCAGCCAGTTTAATTTTCACAGTGCTACGCAAGCTCAGACTGAAATGTTGTTACCCCACCACAAAGGATCATTTGAAGATATAATTGCCCAGTTTTGAGGTCTGTAGTCTATGAGCAGGACTACTGGACAAACCAACATGCTGTGGTCACTGAGTGCGATTACTAATTACATTGTTTCCCCTTCTCTCCATTTCCTCCTCTCCCATTTTGTGGAGCTGTGAATAAAAAGCACAGACAGTCCTTCAGCATCAAGGCAAGAGGATCTCAGTTAAGATAATTCCTCACTAAGCAAATTACATTTCTTATCAAGTGCTAGATAACAGCTTATTCACTCCTTTAGTCAGAATATTAGACTTGATCTCTGACAGTCTAACATTACGTTGTGGAGTCTGTATGGAGAATTAGCATAATTCTGGCATGGGAAGGAAAAAAAGCTCTCCTGGGGAATGGCTATTAGGGGCACACAAGACCAAGACCAAGGTAAATTTGCTAGAAGTTTGAATTCTCAGAAGCCTTTACAAATCTCAACAGAAGATCACTTAGCTAAATATCATCATCATTCTTTAGGAAGCTTGGCTGAAAGACAGATCTCCTTGCCAGTGAAAGTAAGCCAATATTTGAAGAAAGGTGTACATATGCCAAAGAAAAAAATGACTCCACAATCTTGCCCAGCTTTGGAGTAGGAAAACAGGAATCATTTGACTTTTTCAGGCTTTGCAGAGAAACAGAACATGACAGGCATACAAGAGCCCAGCCTGAGGAAACAAACCCCATGAGTACAGAGGATGTCATTGAAAAATGGTCATCTGGCTTTCAGGAGAGCTCTACAGCAGTTGCATGAAGGCATTAGCCACATTTTTGTAATGAAAAGGACACAAACATCACCAGCAGCCAAAAATCTGTGGGCACCATGATCGAATTTGTTGCAAGGTGGATTTTTGGCAGACTGTATTCACACTCTTTGTAAGATGAAGCCAAACTCCATCTCTTAAGTCTCCTACAGAACTATGAGGTTCAACATCTTCCTTCAAAGGGATGAGAGACGAGCAGCCATCACTCTGAGACATCAGGGAGTCCAGCAGGAGAAAGAAGACAGGCCCAACAAAGAGATGGAACACACAAAAGAACTTTACAGCACGAGGCTGGAAACATGGAAAATGTGAAACTTGTTTCAGAGAACAAGATGGGAAGACGATTAAGTGACAGCTGGTGCAGGCTAAACAGGAAGTCAGGCATGTGACCAGCTCTAAACTCTAGGTCCTAGAGGTTTGCTGTAGTTTAAAGATCAGCTACACAAGTAGTTTAACTTCATGATGACAACCTGCAGGACAAAATGTGCTTTACCATCAGAAATGTCCAAATCTGCAGAAGAAAACCAACAGAGACATTACATACAACACCCATGTCCCCCGTGATAATCCTTCTCTGACATTGTGCCTTGATTTATGACATAATTAAACATCTGGTGGTGTGCAGAGTTCCCTCTCACATACACCTTTATCACTTGTGAAATCACTCCCTTGTTTCTTCCTCTTTACTGGGAGTACATGGATGCACCATACCTCAGCGCTCTCCCTGTAAAATTTTCCTCAAGTAGTTGAAAAATTAAAATAAACCTAGATACACCCAGCTAGGCATGGGGATGCCAGCTGACTTCTCTGGCAGGACAGGACAGCGCCACACCTGCATTAAGTAGTACAGCATGGCACTCTTGCATCTGTATAGTGCCTTCAGGAGATTCACAATTAGCGATCTTAAACTTTTCCCCTTTCAGTTCCCTTAGTTGCTCTAGAACCCTTGGATCAGGCTGCTAGACCTGCCAAATTCTTACCAGTAGATTTTCTAGGGAAAAAATTCCCAACAGAGACCAAACTTCAGTGATCATAAACCTTTTTGTTCCCATTGCTCGAGTTCATTCCAACAAAGTATTTCTTGGCAAGTTCAGGGAAAGCATAAAACCAGAAGCGAGTCTGTCTACCACAAAGCAAGTACATCAACTTCATATCATACCCAGCCCAATCACACCCAGCCAGTGCTGCTCCTGCCAGCCCACAACCAGAGCAGACATCACTTGCTTTGTGCTTCCTCAGGTTAACATTCTTTTTGGTTACATTCCAGTTTCTTGCACATCCTGAGCACACTACTTCACTTCATGGACAAGACATCATCAGCAGGTTTGGATGCTGGGAAAAAAAATGCATACATAGCAATCAAAGTAGATCCTGATGAGGATTACTGTACCCCAGGTGCATTTGAACTGGAGCGACTCTTCTGGAAAGGATGCCCAAAGTACACTCATGTCAATGAAGTCTGGCCCAACCTCTACATAGGAGATGAGTAAGTATGCATAGTACCTCTCTACAGAGTAGTTAAGCGTATATAGTACATGCCTGCTATGCAGAAGATGACTAAGCGGTACTAAGTACAGCTTGCCAACAGAGCAAGGTATTTCTTTCCTCCTACTACCCATTCATTAGTATTTAGTGGTGATGATGTGAGCTGATGAGCTCCTGACAGATACCAGCATTCAACAGAGCAATCAGAGCCAATTAGAACATGGTCCTTGCAGCTGTAAGCTCACAGTACTGGTTGCTGCTGCTCCAAGAGAGTGCTAGGTAAGCACAGCAGTCTGCTGGTACAGGCTGAGCAATAGGAGTGGTTGTGGCAGCAGTGTAGGCTGCAGAAGTTGAAACTAGTTATAATCTATTATTAAACAGCTCATTTCAAGGAGTAATTTGTCATTCTTCTTTGAGTGAAAGTCCTTCCATAGTTACACTGACAGAAGAGCATGGTCTAGAGGTGTTGGAACACAGTTCAGATTGGTTTAAGCATGAAATGTGATTCTTGAAAAGCAACTGCAGCAACAGCTCAACCCACAGTGGTATCTCTACATTTCCAAGCCTGCGCTTGTGTACATGGAATACTCTGCATTTCCAAATTGCTCCACAGACTAAAACAAACAGAACTCTGCAGAAGGCAAAGCTGCAGAGATGTGTCTCACTGATCAGACCAAGTGTGAATTGGAAAAAAACCAAACCCACAAAACAGACTTAGCTCTGCTGAGCACAGGACTAAACTAGAAACAGCCTATTCTGACAAGCAGAGACGACTGCTGCAGGAGCAAGACATGCCATCAGAAAATTTCCCAATCCCAACCCAGAGCAGAGCACCAGAGTTGTTTTTTTTTTAAGCCCTATGAATTACTGGTCCACTTCCCACTTTCCTCTACACCCTGTAATAACATGATGTTTATTTTACAGCATCACCGTAAGGCACAAGCAAGAGCCTCACTGGCTCCAAACATCTCAATTTTTGTAGAGGTCCTAAAATTCATCTGTTGCTAGCTCACAAAATGGCAAAGATATACAGCCTTGAAACTTACAGGACTTCTACTACCCTCAAACAATTACTTCCATGGCACCAGAGGTGACAGAAAGACAAGTGTTCTGGGCTCTAGTCAAGCCAAGGTTCCCCGTTCAAGAGACAAGGAAAAAAAGAAATTAAGCCATAGGAACAGCCTGGCCAAAAGACTCAGGAAGAAAGGAAAAAGATACTCTGAGCAAAGGTATCTAGTAAGGTGACAAAATGACAGTCAGTCTCTAAGCCCAGGACACCACTCTGCTGTAGCAGCAGCTTGTTACACCTCATAATAAATTCCAGGAAGTTCAACTCTGAATACAATGCACACCAGAATTTAGTACACACTAACCAAAGGAATGGAAAAACAAGCTTCTGGAAAGGTACTCAGAGCTATGCTTACTTATGATGGGCAGTATATTTATTAAGTCAGGAGGAAAAGCAATGGTGCTTCAGGGGGAAACAAGTACCCCATAGACTAGGACAAAAAAGGGACAAAGCCAATGGAGAAGGAAAAAGAAATGAGGAGCAGGTGGGCATGAGCAGAAGTTAAACTTCACCAGAATATGAAGCTCCCTGAAAGAGAGTTATTGTTAACTGGTTAAGGGTAAACTTGACATCCAGCAGCAAAAAAATCTGAGATAAGAACTGGTCTGCAGGCAAGACACAGCTTTCATTGCCACTACTAAAATTTTATTTTAAGCAAGCAAAGCCCAGGGACTTCTATATCTTTTCACAGCCAGTTCCACATCTTACTTCTGACCAGCAGCTTTCCCCTTCGGTGTGGCAGAGGTTTTGGTATTGTTTTATTTTAAGCTCCTTCTGTAAGACTGATTGTCAAAGAGCTGCCATGGAGATGTGAACAGATGTTGGGTGTATATGCATCCTTAGCCATGCTAAATTAAGGTTGATCTTGAAAGAATTTAGTGGAGCTCATCAACAAAATCAAGTGAGCACACATATGCAGAGTTTATCTTCAGAGTATTCACATCTGTGCTTCATTCCTGCCTCCTGCATTTACAAGGTTAACAGGAGTTGTAACTGTGTATGGAAATGCTAATTAATTACCCTGACTACGTAACCACATCTTCCTTCTAATGCAATACAGGCTATCAAGGAGCCCTATGAGGCCACTCAATCCTTTTGTTAAAAGGCTTCACTGCAGATGTTGCCCAGCGGCAATGAACATCTCCATGAGCCAGTCAGGCCCAGAATAATCAAAGCCTCAAAATATAACATTTTCCTCTATCAAGTTCCAAGGACTTTTAAAGACCAGACACTAGAACTTGCAGAAGACAGTCCAGTGATAGGAATAAAACATACTTTGCCAAGATTTTGACTCATCTGCTACCAGAATTAGTGCGTGCATCCACTCACATCCAGAAGCCTTCTAAAGCAATAGAAAGCAGCACTGTCTTGCTCCTTTCTTTCACTGGTCACCAGATAACTTACATGAGCAGTTTTACTGGCTAATCCCAAGCCTGTTTGGTTCACTGCGGTCCCATCGAAAATCTCTGCCAGTTATGCAGCTTGTAACCTACTCTTACAGTTCCTCATTGATTGCCTTATTACCTGAGATGATGTTCATGGTTCCACATTTCTGAATTTCAAAGTTAATCTGAAGACAAAGGCCTCCCAAGATTTTGTTTTCTTCTTAACCAACCTCTTAGGTTTTAAGACCTCAACACAATTTCACATCTTTCTATGTTCTCAAACTAGTCCCAGAGGAAAAGAAGCTTCCTGGAATCTAATTCCTTGCAGGTTAAATATAATTTTCTGGCTATGCAGCTGAACTAAGCTTGCACTTCATTAAAGCTATGGTCTGTGCTACTCCCAGTAGAGCCCCAGGGCTTAAGGTCTTGAGCACTAACACAGGTAAGGTTCAACAAGATACATGAATAACTCAAACCTGTGGGTTGAAGTATATGATAATTACAATATACAACTAAACTTTACTAAAACACATTCTCTCCTCTTCCCTTTCTCCAGAAGTATGGCTTTTTCCAAGTGACTGAGTAGGAAGACAATTTATACTGATCTAAAAGAAAACAGATGGACCTTGCTCAGGGTAGCACATAGTTAGCATTACGAGATCATAGAATGGTTTAGGGTGGAAGGGACCTCCAAAGGTCATCCAGTCCAACCCCCTCTGCAGTACACAGGGACATCCTCAACTAGATCAGGTTGCCCAGAGCCTAGGATCTACACCAGTATTAATCATACAAAAATAGAAGTGCATGCAGTTAGATTATAACAACACTCTTGAGGACATAGTTTCAACTCTGTCAGTGTGAGGATCTGCCAATTGTAACAGCACTTTTACAATCCAGAAAATCAAATCTCTAACACTGGATCATAAACCTCTTAAAGCAGTACTGGTTTCCAAGGCAAGTAACACTTCCCACATAACACCTCCGTGTATAGGTGATTTTTAACACTTGGGTGAGTGACTGAAGTCAAGACCAGGAAATGACTGACTAAATCATATGTTTGATGCAGAGAAAGCAGGGAAGTATTTTCTGTATCTAGGTTGTATCACTTCCTAAAACAACATCCACCATTTTGGGCTAGAAGAAGATGGACTATTAAGTCTTTTTCTACCAAACAGTAAGAAGATCCTGTTCAGCATTTTCAGTGGTACCTAAAAATTCTTCTACATCTCACTGAACAGGAGGTATCAACAGAAATGGAGCAACACCTCAGAAGAAAGGGAATACAACTCTACACTATCTCTGGACTCCTTCAGTATTTGAGTTACCAAAAGGAAATTGGGTCAGTATTACTGGAAATTCTCAACATCTCTCCTCAGGAGGGAGAACTGCCAGATTTTCTTAAGAAAGTGTCAGTACTGCCTATATTCAGGAAGCTTCTTTCTGACACTGACCATCTGGTAAATTATCATCCTGAACTGAGCTTTCCTTTGGCGTTTAAGGAAATGAAAAAGTTTGAGAAAGATCTCATCTAGTAACATGTTGCCTCAGATTTCCTTGTGTTTTGTCAATCTGGGTCACATCATCTGTGACTTTAACAGCCAATACTGAAACATGTTTGCTTTGCTCAATCTTCACATGAAACTCAAGAGACTTGGCTGTGATAAGGACTTAGAAGCATACCAGGCATCTGTCTGACCAGTACCAGTTCTAACGTGCTGACACGCCCGTCTAGGGAGCTGCTCTGCCCATACCCTCACAAGGCATTTCAGAGAATTACTTCCCTTCCATTAGACACACTTGGGTTTTCATCATCAGTTGCCTTCTCTTCCCTTTGTTAGCTGCTTTTAATATACTTAATACTTCATGTGGATTTGCAGGCTGCAAGGCCTGCAAGTTGTTTTCCCCCACTTCCAGCTCCATTGGTTTGGGCATCTTCCTGATGAAAGCAGCTGGGACTAAAGATTGTTATGACGCTGTTTCTGAAAGGAGAAAGAAGGGATTTGGTACACTGGAGACAGCAACTTGAAAGAAAGGATTTTCTTTCATGTTAGAACTACTTACATTGTTGCTTCCAGAAGGCAGAGTTTGCTGCAGTACTTGCTTTTAATCCTATGAATCTTAGCTTTAAAAGTGACAGCAGGCACAGTCAAAGTCTTGGACAGGCCCTTTACTTGCCCTTGCACAAGCTGTGAGGTATAAATAGCCTTTTGGGAACCATCTGAAAAATGATGACTTTTTCGTTTGGGTCAGTTCTCCCACTTGGTGATAGTCTCTTATTATCAACATATGCCTATGTGAAAGTGATTTTTATCTCAATTTTTTACCATTTAAGTTGTGTTTCTGTATCAAAGTACTTCCCCTTACCTCAGAACTTTAAATTAAGCATGTTTATGTTCCACCTGTCCTACAATAAATACAGAGTCTGATTCAGCACCAAGATTTTGCTTAACATGCTTTGCTACAGAGAAAAGGACTTCTGGGTATGCTTGACTTTTTAGCATGAATTTATGTGCTCTGAACTGAAGAGCTGATGAATTTTCACATGGGATCAATCTGCCCAGTTATCTCTTACTAAACTGAGTTATACTGACATTTTTACTGTTATCTCCCAGTGTGTCACATTTCACCTTCTCTGCATAGAACACATTCCACACACTGGAGACCACAGCTGCACCATGTAAGAGGAAATCAAGTGCTAATGGCACAGACTGTGGAGATATACAAAATGAAAAACCACAAAAGCAGTCAAATGCTTGTGGTTCCACCTATACTGGCACTTGTAGCAACCTCCTCTTTACAATGGCTGCTTAAAATTCAACCATAAACATGCAAATGTAAATATCAATTGCACTTTATCAGGAAACAGAATGGAAGAAGAGGCATCTTGTTAGCTTAACAATTAAACTGTGATAGTGAGCCAATTGCAAGAGGGTGAAAAATATCTGTGCCATTTCTAGCTGGAAGTGAATTAAAGTTAAATCCTCCAATAAGGCATGCAATTCATATACTCCTTAATGATCCCACAGTGTTAGTCACCTCAACCAATCTGATATTTGCAGACATTGATGCTTGATTTATTCATTCCTTTCAGCTAAAGTAGTGATACCTCAGGCATGGTAAGAACTGCAATGAAAACTAAAAGCATTCTCACCTCCTTGGGCTGTTAGCAGGAGTGTCATGCACAATGAAAACACACACCAAAAATTAGCTTCCAGTTAAAGTAAAGAGATAATGAAGGATGCTTCCACAATGGCATCCACACTACAGACTCAGCTGAGGTTGGGAAACAAGCCTCACACAAAGCTGGAGTTCACTGATGGCTAAAGCCAGCCCAAGCAAACACATTGAGTGGCACAGTAACATTTCCACTTACAGGCATATGGATCCCTCTATATGGGAGCTTAACAGCCTGTTTCTTGCACTCTGCTAACTGGTAATCGGCATGCTACAGACACAGCATGACCTCACGTTTAACTGCATATATTATGGCAGTGTGAGAATCTAAGAATAGGCTGTTCCCGCCCAATACTATTTATGACCAATGGGCAAGATAAAAACACAGCTGGTAAGAGTGCAAAAGCAGACAAAACCAAGTCAGTATGACAAGTTGTGGTCCAACTGAGCTATTTGCCCAGCTCCTGGGGAAAGGTTTTACAAGAAAAGAAAAAACAAAACAAAACAAAACAACCCAAAAGTTTTGAAAAAAACTGTGGAGATACCTTTTATGAACATTATCAAGTGCAAGACTAGGGGGATGTAGAGAAAAGAGGAGGAGTGTAAGTGCTGCTTTATTTCCGTAACAGGTTTGAAAACAAGCACTCTTGCTCTTGAAAAAGTGTCACTGCAGCTTTCTTCAAAAGATGAAGACTCCAAAGCCCATGGCAGGCACCTCTGGCAGTCATGTGAACACTGTTCTCTACTGCAAAATAACCGTGTTTCCTCAGATCTCTACACAACATTACGTATTACATACCTTCTGAAAAGCTCTCCATAGACAATGTTGTCCAGGGTATCTGCTGGAAGAAAGGTACCTGAAATTCTCTTTACAGCTTATAAGCATTAACTCAGCCTGCAGATGCACCAGCTGTTCACATAATACAGAAGCTACACTAATGCTGTTCCACATAGCCAGGGCAAATGCTTAGGTCTTGGTTCAATGAACAGGCCACCACCACCTATACACAGGACAATTTGAGGGAAAACATGGAGGCTTTGACAGATTTGAGGGATCAATATCAAGCATTCATTTTCTGGAGTGTAACAGGAGATGACTTAGTTACATCTGAGCATTTACAATGAACTTTTTGCAATAGCATTCAAGATTGATCCATTGCTGCTTCTGATTACATTTCCAGCCCAAGCCATGGAAAACAGAGAGAGCTAACAAAGTAACCATGTGCATATTCTGCAACACCAACAGGCTAAAGGTAAAAAAAAAAGGCTAATGCAAATTGTTATGCAAAATGAATAACTCACTGCTTGGCCTTTAATTGATTAAATAAAAATTAAAGGATTTATTCCATCCTGGGCCCCAAATTCACAGTGTGCAGCCACAGGTAAGACTAGGAGGTAGAGGGAGAAGGTTCCTAGAAGCTTGGCCAGACTGAGCCAGCTGCTTTATGCAGTTAGTGAAAGGCAGCATCCCTTCTTTCTGAATGCCTTTGGAACACTGGAGCCACTGAACAGGACCACCAGAAACAAAAGCATTAGTTGTGCCCACTGTGTGAGAAGGCAGTCTCCTGACAACCTAAATCAAGGAAAAAGGGTCCACTGGATTTCAGATGAATCTAAGTGTCAAATGTTAATAACTATCAGGTGTCAAACAATAGGTCATTATCTCTGCTTGGAATAATTTAATTATTTAATTAAAAAGCTATCTAATATTGGCCTGAGTAGTGCTTGCAGAAGCCAAAGTCTGGTAGTATCTACAGTGCATCCAAAACAATGTTTTCCCTGCAATCCCATTTACTATTCAGCACATAGGTCTCCACTTGCAAGGGTTCCTGTCAAGCACAAATCTCTGACCTGAAACCACTGAACAAACTGTATTCACTGTTTGTTGAATACATGCTTTGGGCCAGGTCCAGTGAATGGAAAATGTTCTCTCTATCCCATCATCAGGGAGGCAAAACAAAATAAGACAATTTAAAAGCAGAAGCTCAAGCATGCCAAAACCAAACAAGTATTCACTGACCCCTTACTCTCTGACCAGGACATTTACTTTGTTTTTTAAAGAGTGGCTATCCTTATAGCCCAGAACCGAAGTGCCTTTGCTGCCATAATGTATAGAATCCTAAGGCAACAATCTCCTAAAAGGAGTGAAAAAAGAAGTCTTTCTAGGTCAGTCCCTGCAACAAGGATATAAAGGGAAGGAGTAAGCATTATCTAACCCAAGGTGAAGGTGGAAAGTCAAAGCACTAGCAGCAAGATGCCCTATCCTCCAGAGTCTATAGAGCTTAGGCAGGTATCTTGCAGTAACTGGATTTTTTATTCAGTTTTTAAAATCATCTCATAGAAGACTTGCAGCATTATTTCATGGCAAAAATGTCAGTGATGTCAAGACATCATCATTTCTGCCCAGAAAGGAACGTCTACTCAGAACAGCCTGCTATCATGAGATAGGGCATAGGTAAGAACCATCAGTATCCATAACCCAGTTAAATGCTCTTAGCACTAACTTCTTGACTGCTCAGAGGGGGATTTTTGACTTTGGCAGACACAGGGAAGGTGGAGCTAACATCAAGCTATTCTGAGCTGCCACCAATACAATTATGGAATGCAGCAACAGGTAACCCACCACAATGTCCTGTCTTATAGTAGCTGCACTTACACATTGAAATGCTCAGGAAACATACATTGAGACAGGTACTTCTGGTTGGAAAAATCTCTTTTACACCAATGACTTTACTGCAGCAGTATTTATGTGAAGAGAATAAACCCTACGTAAATTTTTTATATAAAGCTCAGCAGTATTCCTAGACACTAACAAAATGTGACAGCTTTTCCAAAACAAAGCTTCCCAACACTAAGAGCTTTCTGTAACAGACACACAGAAGGTTTTACATGCCTCTCTCTGCACTTCATGAGGAATTTCAGGCTGCTGGCATGAGTTTAGGGCACACAAAAATTGAGGAATTCATTCATATCCTTTCCCTGTCCAAGGCAGACAATTAGGACACTGGGCTAATAGATGACTTGCGCTGAAGGCTAGTATCAAATTTCCATAACCAGATTTCTGGTTTAGACCTCTGGTTTACCAAACATCACAGTAAATAGAAACCTGATAGCAAGTTGCAACCACAGAAGGGAGTTGTTTGGTTTTTTTTAGTTTGTTATTTTTTTAAAGTAGAAATGAAGGGGTAAAAAAAAAAAGCAAAAAAATCAGTAACTTAAAGGATGAAGAGCTCCTTTTTGAATGCCAGATGATCCATCTTCTCACATATCACTGACTCTTTCACGAGCTCTGCAAAATCAACTGATGGGACAGAAGAGGAAAGCAGTATTCACAGGCTCTATTTCAAGTTCTGCCACTGATTTGCTTCTCTGATTTTAAAAAATGCATTATATATTTTTCTGTATCCCAAGTTTCCTCTTGTACAAGATGGATAGAAGCCAGTACAGCCTATATTACAAAGATGCCAGAACAATAAATTCATTTTTAAGGTGCTCTAAAGACCTGGGAGAGACAGTTATGAATTCCAGAAGGACCAATCACTCTGAATGACAGTATCTTAAGATCTTTATAATGGTAAATGATGCATTTTTTAAGCATTATCAAGCTCATTAACATTTAGAATCTATCGCATCATATTTTTATTTATTCTTCTGTCTTGCTGAGTAAGAGTTTCTTCACTCAAATGGAAAACCTTATTTTAACAGGAAAACTGCGTTAGATCGCTACAGCCTTGGGAAGGCAGGCTTCACCCACATCCTCAACGCAGCCCACGGTCAGCGGAATGTGGACACAGGACCAGAATATTACGACAACATGAATGTGCAGTACCATGGAGTGGAAGCTGATGATCTTCCCACTTTCCAGCTCAGCCAGTTCTTTTATTCAGCTTCTAAATTCATTGACAATGCACTTCAGGACGAAAGAAGTAAGCAGGGTGCTGAAAGTGGTTAAAAGCAGTATTTACTCTATCTGACTATAAGCATAGTACTACAGCATTCAACCTTTGTGTGGAATGAAAAAAGTCCAACACAGTTTAACACAGAACATAAAACTAGTATGAGAGAATTAGCTTAAAAGAAGGTACTGAACTAGGACTTTTCTCACTGCGGAGCTAGTACCAACCCAAAAGCTCCTTTCCAAACTCTTGAAGTCCACATCACAGCTTGCAGAAATGTATCCTGTCTAATACTAAGGGTTTATTTCAGTTGTTTTGAATCCTTCATAAATACAGAGACACAGGTTCAATGAATTAGCTATATTTTCCTCAAATTAGTCCCTATTAAGAAAAAAATTATGGATATTGGTTGCATACATGTTGGAGTGGAACATGAATACTTTGCAGAGATTCCAGACTGTCAGTCCACAGCTTCATGCTCTGCAGCATTGTATTCACTCTACAAATAAAAAACTATATTCCTACCTTGCCATTAGATTACCCCAAGCTAGAACAGATTTATCTCTCTGCCATCTTCCAAGCAGCAGGGGACCAAAGCAACATTGACAGCAGAGATCTAGAAACATTTCATTAAAGCCTTTGTAATTTCTCAGCTTGATTCTACAATTCATTATTTGCTGACCTCCAGCAGTGTTCCCTCAGAAAGCTTTACACTGATGTAAAATGCTACAGCCTAAGCCTCACACTGGCTTCCAATATTATTCTTACTCCTTTTCCACAAACACTGTTTGGTTGATTGGTTGTTGGTTTGTGTTTTGTGGTGGTTTTTGGTGGGGTTTTTTTGTGTGTGTTTTTTCCCCTTTTTAAATATCTCTACAGGACATTTTATCAGAAACCATCTGAGAAACTTCAAGACTTTCCTGCTGACCTACAGAGACCTTAATATTAGAAGATCACATAACAAGCTTCTGTTCTCAGCTGTTTAGCTCAGCTGTAGCCAGCTACTACCTGGCTTGCCCCCAGCAGCCAACCAGGTCTTCACAATTTTATCCTTTCAGCAAATACAGTCTACAGCAAGTCTCTTATCTTGGCTCACAGTATCACAAAGGTTGGAAAAGACCTCAAAGATCACTGAGTCCAACCTGTCACCACAGAACTCATGACTAGACCATGGCACCAAGTGCCACGTCCAATCCCCTCTTGAACACCTCCAGGGATGGTGACTCCACCACCTCTCTCCCTGGCTCAGGGATTAGCTTTCCAATAGACATTTACAGAACAACAGAATGATACCAGAAAATAGAATCAAAAGTAAAAATAGACTCATCTCTCTTACTTTTAAGAGGACAAAAGACTGAAGGCAGCAACTAGTGCTATCCAGGAAAACAACTGCCTTACTTGTGAATACACATCTGGTGTAGAAAGACCCTATGTGTTTCAAGTGCCTAATGAAGAAATATTAACACACACCTTCCTGACTGATAAGGAGCACCCAGATTCCTAAATGGGATTTTATAGCAAGTAACCAAGTACCTATCTTCAGTGGTAATAACATGGGATTTCAGTATATGGTGCTAAATACATGTGGTCAGTAGTTAAATTACACTTGTTTGCTACTTTACATTAGAATAGAGTGAAGGAAAACAGAAAGAAAAAGGGAAAAGGAAAAAAAAAAAGTTGTCTTTTGGGATTAGAATGTATGTATTAATGAATTTACACTGGCTGGGATCAGACTTTCAGTCAATTGATCAAATTAATTGAATATGTGTCTTCATACACTGGTTTGGGGTTTTTTTGCTAGGATGTTTTCAATAGCAAATGTTATCGCAACAATTTCTCATGCCAATGCAGAAGCCTCTGTCTGCAAGAGGGCAGAAAGCTTGGCAATTTGGATGTAGTCAAAACATAGGCCTAATGCAGTGGGCTTAACTTTCAAAATCTTTGTGATCATGAAAAAACTCTCTGGTCAGAGTAATTTTTTTGCAGCTTCAGCATTGGCAGATTGACTTAACAGCTAAGGTACCTCAGTTTTAAGTGCTACTTTTAGAAGAAAACTCAAACTGTTTGCAATTATGCATGCTATCATTCAGCTGTACATAAAGACTGCCCAAAATAACCAATTCAGACCATGGGACAGGTTAACATTTATACCAGCAAGGCTTCAATAACCTGAAAGGACGACACTATTTTAAGATTTAAGCTATCTGCAATTCTACAGATTTAGTATTTTGTTGTTTAGTTCCTCAGAATGTAAAGTGGAATAGCATTTTCTTTCCACGTGATGATATCCTATAAAGATGGAGATTAAAAAAGGAACATGGGAGGAAACTTACAAGACAAAGAAAGACCCAAGGCATTTCACCAAAACACCCTGACACTCATCACTCTATCTGACTCTGGAACAGGAATAACTGCATCTACACAGATTTTCAAGAGAGACAAACCCAACTGAAATAACCAAAATAGTTCAGGGACCTGTCACCATTTAGCAGATGTCTGGCTCTGTGCACTAATACTTTAGACTTGGCCACATCTTGAAGGATATAAATTTTCAGAATCAAGACTGCAAGAGAGGACTCCCTCTTGGGGAAGGAGGGTTCAGATTGGTCCTTATGCCAGAACTGAAAAGACCACAAAATAGTACAGACGGAATATGGCCCCACAGAATAGTAGCAGTGTTCTGCTCTAGCAGGCAGTCTGATCTTGAATATTCAGTGGCAAAAACTGCCTTCATTTTCCTGCAATCAGGGCATTTTAGAAAATTAGACAGCCATTTTTTTTGCCTTTAAGACAATATAAAACTACACATTTTCCCTTAGGTCCCTTGCATTTGCCACCCACACAATACAGAGCCTTCCTTGTCCTATCATGTATTTTATCACCTCAACAGCAACCCATTTACAAGGTGGGAGCTCTAAAGAGAGGCATGAAGGGCTGAACAAATAAGAGTTTTCATCCGTTTCAAATATTTGCAGTAATAATAGAAGGGATTATTTCTTTCCAGGAGAGGAAGAGGCACTTTCAGTTATCAGAGAGACTGGAATTTTGCCAAGATGCCTCTAAGACTGTCTGCTGGGATTAGGATGCAGACTGTAACCATTAATCCTCTAGTGTTGGCAGTTCTTGATGCAGCCATTACATAGCAATGCTACTTGTGCCAAGACATCCTCTTCTGCCTGGAAGCAAAGGAGTTAATCGGCAGGAGTCATGGCTTTGCACCCAACACTTCTTCAGGAGGCATAGCTGACAGAGATAAACTATTATTGGCCCTGATAGGATTTTATTTTTTTCCTGTGGCAATTCAGCTTAGCAGGGTGTTAAGAAAGAGTGCTCCAAATCTACTTCCTTCAGCAGTTCAAACCTTTATGAGACCCCCTCAAGGTCTCCAAATCATTTTTGGAAATCTTTTGAAGTGTTTTAAAACCTGTCAATCAGACCTGAACCCACTTACTATTAACTTCCTCCATCTAACCCAGACACAGCAAACAGGGAATGTTCCACTTTGGCTTACATCTTTGCTGGTATTTGAAGCCAAGGACTCTTCTGCCTCTGGAAGCTCAAAGTTCAACCAAGCAATGTCACAAAGCTAAATCTTGAGGTAGATTTATTCAGAAATGAGAACTATGAGCAAAGACTCTGCTTTCGCAGTACGTGAGGAGATGACCATATAAAACTCTCAAAGGCAGTGGTGGCACCAAAATGTTACTTCCATTAAACGTGACAGGGTAAGGGTGACTAGCCAGAGGTTTCTAAAGCAGCTTTTCTACAGTTTAAGAGATGGTTTCTTCCTATCTCTTTGTTTATAAACCTATTCATTTCTGTGACTATTACTATTCACTTCCCTTAAAAATGAGTCCTAAACAGCCTTGTTACTTAAATTTTACAAATTACGTATTTAGGCACTAAGTGATGCACTCTATATCCTGAAGGACATGATTGTCAGGGAACAAAATAACCAACCAAATGAAAAAAACCCATCAAATTCTGTTAGCTTTTGTACCCAGCCAGTAGAAATGAGAAAGGCACTTCAATATATCCCATTTATCCTTGTGGAAGGATGGCTTGATAGCACATCAAATCCTCCCACACTCTTGTGCTTCGGTCATTATGCCCGAAAACAGAATTACACACACAATGTTTGTGAAATATTTGCTTCATACGTGGCCGCAGCCCCGAGGCCTTCTCTGCAACCTTTGTTACTGTTATTGCAGCAAGATTTAAAGCCTCAGTTTCCCCACCTGTAAAATGATGTGCCCTACAAAAATGCTAGTAAGGGCAGCCAAACAACCAAAGAGAGGAGGGGCACTACAGAAACCTTCACGGTTAATTACCCAGGGTCATCTCTACACCATTTTTCTTTGTTTCTGCAGACAAGGTTCTGGTTCACTGTGTTATGGGGCGCAGCCGGTCAGCCACGTTGGTCTTGGCTTACCTGATGATTTACAAGAACATGACAGTAGTGGATGCCATTAAGCAAGTATCAACACACCGATGCATCTTGCCAAACCGGGGCTTCTTGAAGCAGCTGAGAGAACTGGACATAGAGTTGGCACTGCAGAGGAGGAACACCAAAAACAGCCTGCCATCTGATGATGAGAACAGCATCGTGATCTAATATTGCTCCTGGCAGGGCTGTGCTACTGGAAAAGAAACTCCATAAAAGGAGGGGAGGGGAAGGTGTAGTTAATTACACAGTCACCAGGATCATTTGTTATTTGGAAGGAAAAACAAAGTAATTTCAAATGCTGTCAAGATGAGAAAGACTGGAAGCCAAATTTAAACCTCATCTTCTTAGAATGTTCCAGCCTTACCAGACTTCTTTGATATATGAACAAATAAATTTTACTCTCTGTTAAAAAAAAAAAAAAGTCTTCTACAGCACAAAAGCAAGCACAACTTAAAACCCTCTTCAAGTAAAGTACACACACACACTAATCCTGACCTTAAACCCAACACATGGCCTTTGAAAGAGCAGAGTTAGGCATTCACAAGGAGATTTTTCAGGAAAAAAAAGAGGTATCAGTTGCACAGATGAATTGCTTATTGCTTGAAGGATTTCACAGGAGTTTGCCTTTTTGTGTTGTTTCCTGGTATCTCCATGGCTGCTGGCAACCATCATGCAATGCTTGTAATTTATCTTTGTATTTATCCGTATAATAAATACCTTAACCTGAAATTCCCAGACACAGCAGAACACAATAAACACAACTATACTGCTGTTTAAAAAAAAAAAAAAAGACATCACAATATGAACAACATTCATGATAGACATACACAAACTCTGTGACACAGCCAATTAAGTATCCCCACAACAAGACAGACAGACAGACAGAAAGACAGACAATTCAAAAGGAAGCCATTTGACACTCTGAAGATAAAGGAACAGTCACAATGTGGGCTTAAAGCATCAAGAAATTCTTTGACAGAGTCCCTCAGCTCTTTCCACCCACCTCCATACACCTTCAAGTGCACCTTTTCAGAGCACCTGTCTACTGATATTTCATTCACAGCCTAGGCAGTCAACAGCTCTCCTATTCTTGTGCCTGATGATCCTGCCTTTCAAATACATGGCCCAGCTGTTTCATTGTCTTTGATGGAGAAAGCTGAATTTTCTCACCTCTATGGCAGCAGCATGTTTCTTAGCATTAGCCTTACAGACAGGAATTCTGTACCAATAACATACTAAAATACAACAAATATCTATCACCATTTTCCTCACAGTCAAGTTACAGGTTATTTTCTTTCTTGTATCCTGCATGACAGCTTGATGACTGCTGAAAACAGAAAAGGATTTGCATCTCATTTAAATGCAGAACTGTATTAAAACAAGGTTTTCCAGAGCCTGTGGATGGACATTTCTTTTGCATTCTGAAATGTGAAAATACAGAAGAAAAAATTTAATTTCCTGTTGCCCAGCTGCTCTTTTGGTGGAGACTGACAGAGCTCTCAGACAGCAGCCTCCCCCCTACTGGTAGAAAGCAAAATACTAGTAGTTGCCCCTCATTTTGCCCTGCATAAGAGATTAGGAAATTAGCACATGGCAGCACTGACATAATGGCAGAAGAATGTATCAACAATTTCCAAAGAACAAGATTCCAAGCTGCTCAGAAACTAGGAGCTGGTATTCTTACATGGAGATAAAGAATAGCACAAAACTGATTTCTCAATCCTTTCACCTTAGCTAGCAGCCTTCCTGCAGTGTCAGTGGGGATTCGGTGGCAACATACACAGCAGAATAATTCAGAGAATTTAATAAGGATTTTTTTTCTGGTGCAAACTCACATTTTCCCAGTTTAAACTTGGTCTACTCTAGAGCTCCACATATAGAAAGTCTTCCTGATTTTTACAGACCTTCCACTGCTGGAAGTGTTTCTGTGTGCACGTGTTTGTGTGTTCACGTACACACGGCGTATACACAGCACTCAGAGGTTCAACACATGATCTGCATTGTCTTTAACCCAGCAACAATGACAGAGAAATTACAATTCTATCATTAAGCTACAGTTCAAATACCATGTCTGTTACCATCATATACCCTTGTACATATATAATCACTTTCCATACAAAAGGTTTTATATATGAAATATTGACAACCTTGTAATGTATTAAATACATATTTATTCAATATTTTATTAAGATTACTAAAAAAATAATCTTAGATACTCTTTATTTTCACAAGGTGTATGCAATTATGATGAGTAACCTATGCTTAGACTCTTAACAGCTGAATCCAAACCCCATCAACTTTAATGGGCTTTAGATCAAGCATGTGAGAGCACTAACAAACACTGTTTCAGGAGGCGATTCCCATGCAACATCAAACTATGACAAGACACAAGAGGCTAAAAATGGCTCATCATAATTTATTTTATGTTAAAATGTACAGCTTGGGGGTGGGGTGTTGTTTTTTGCAGTCTTTATTTTTCTTTCTTGTTTTTGTTGGGGTTTTTTTGTGGAATTTTAAGTGACTGACTAAAAAGATAACAGATAAATACAAGAGTGTCACTGAATCCTATTTTTACATGTATCAAGCCTCTTCTGTTTGGCCCTTACAGTCACTCTGTACAGGTACAAAGGCTACAAAAAAGGAAGCAATATAAACAGACACAAATAACTTTTGCCTTTTTACATGCGATCTGTAAGCTTAGTTTGAGCTATTCACACGCTACTGCTCTATTTTTTCCCCCTTAAAAAATAACTCCAATATTTTATAAAGATAGAAAAATCTACAGATGGAATGAAAATGTAAAGTTAGAGGCATTTCCATAAAATAGCAACTTTACACCAAATCCACTACTTCTTTTTTTAAATCCTGCCAAGTATTTGGACATCTATGAAAATGTTTCAAAACTTGACAAATAAACACTGAGATGTTTCAATCAACAGGGAAGGGGAAAAAAAAAAAGTCATAACAGTATTTATAAAACAGAAAGCTGCCATTTTTCCTATTTCAGCCCCAAAGAAACCGGTCACAAAAATGGAAAATAGTCTCAACTTTACACTAAACATACAGCAATAAACCCCTTTGAACTAACCAAAATGTGAATAGCTTTTGCAGCCTTTTTTTTTTTTTTTTAATTATTTTTTACAAGTTTTATAATTAACAAAAATATAGTTCTGGGTTTGTTTGTTTTTTTTTACCCCTCAAACTAGGGTAACCTAATCAAGGCAAAAAAATTAAGAAATGGCTTACTGTTAAGCACAACACTTGTACAGTACTACAAAATGCACTGTCACTAACAAAGACATTAGCGGCATGCAGAAGTGTCACCTTCAGAAACAAAATCATACGATAAAAGAACTGCTAAAAGGCATTTACATGTGGGGAAAGGAGAGAGAAAAAGCTCACGATCCAGTACTGTCTGATAGTTTTGGAGTCTGTTTATCCACTTTCTCAACGGGAGCAGGCACATAAAATGGCTGTGAACCATCAGCTGCTGTGTACTTGCAGTTCATAGAAAGAGTTCTTCCTTTCCAGAGAAATTCAAGCTCAATGAAACAAATGAAAAAAAATGGAAAACCACCTGATTTCCCCCAAAGAAAAGAGAAGTTAAATCCCACAAAGTTAAAAAAAAAGTAAAACCAAAATGAAATGAAAACAAAACAAACCCCAAAATAACTTGATATAAGGCTTTCCGCTGCATACAGCTTTTAAATGGTGCCAACAAAAGTTTTTGCATTCACACCAATTGCTGGTTTTGAAATCGTACTCTCCAAAAGATATTTGTGCAGATCAATCCAATATACCACTGGTATGGTAGACTGTCTCTCCAAAGGGCCTACCTCCTCATGTAGGATCCATTAAGAGACTGTTTAGACATGCCTGTATTCATGTAGCCATGATGCCCTGGAGGAGTGTACATCATGTTACTGTGGGGTGCTGTCTGCATTGGTTGCTGTGCATATGGCTGAGTTCCCATCATCCCCATCTGCATCTGCATAGGATACTGGGGTGTTTGATTCATATACCCATGATTACTGTGATATCCACTATTCATCATTGGCTGGGACATACTATAACCATTCATAGCATTAAGGGTATTCATATTCATGTTCACTGAATTGACATTATAAGCTGGGGCTGGCATCAAATTTACACTCATGTTCATACCACGCTGCATCGTCAAAGTCCGTGTGGGCCCTTGCATGGCCACAGTCTGTGAAGCCCGCCCATAAATTTGTGGTTGATGGGCTGCAGCAGCAGGTGGCAGAGATGTGGATTTGGTTCTTACAGAAACGTGACCTTTGCTGGCCATCTGAGTCTGCAGTCTTTGGGTGTGGGATATTCCAATGTTTGATGAAGTCATGTTACGCTGCAAAAGGGGAGGTGGCAAATTCATGGGAGGAGGAGTAAGGTTGGGGGGAGGGGTCATGGTAGCCTGTGCTTGGGGTCCTCCAGGAACAGCATGTGGAGACTGAGAAAGCTGAACAAGCCCTGTATTACTTAAGGGGGTGGACAAAGAGGCACTGTTTGCATAGGAAGTTACAGCAGCTGAATGGCTGTAAGGCAAAGAATGATCCATAAGCGTGTTAGTTAACTGTTGCAGCTTGGCAAGGCTGAAGGTGGCAGATGGCTGTGAGTAATGCCCTGCTCCAAATTCACTCTGCCCCATTCTTTCATATAATCCAATGTTGGCATTGCCAGTCTCAGGGATTTCAGTTAACTGCATAGGTGGTGTAAAATTAGTGGCCATGCTGCACTGGGATAACTGTTGGTTGCTGCTTGGAGGTCTTTCAACAACACAACCTTGGGGAGATTTTACATTACAAGTGGGAGGAGAATTGATGTTTGTTTGTTGCATCATACTGCAGCTTCCATTGATGTTAGATATCTGCTGTGTCACAGCACAGCTGCTCTGTGTTAGGTTACTGGACGTAAGGCTACTGTAAGAGCAACTGTTTTGAGAAGAGTTGTTCCCACAGATACTACTACCCATTGTAGAATCATAACTACTTGGGTTTTCATAATTTTCTGTTGTGCTCTCAATGCTCCCCAAGTCACTGAACCCGCTATCCACAACTTGTTGCGAATGATCAGAAACTGAGGGAACATCCATCATTGGGCTAGTCTCCATGTTCTGTAGAGATGGCACAGAAATGGCACTTTGATCTGGGCTGATCTGAGCATAGCTGCTCTCTAAAGGAGCAACATTTGGACTACTAACAGAACGAACTGACTGGCTGGGATGAGAGTGCACAGATGAAACTGGACTACTGTGGTCAGACTGCTGACAGTCATCCAGTGTGGTCATTTGGGGACTTTGGTCATTCTGGGCATAGTTTTGCAAACTTCTACAGGCCTCTTGAGTCTCTGCACAGTCCTGAAATGTATCTTCATGTTCACTTGCCTCTTGGGTTAGAGACTGAACTGCTTGAACAGTCTCTGAATCAATCTCCATGTTCTCAGCATGCTCTTCCTTGAAATCAGATTGTAATTCCTCACCAGCTTTTTGGTCCTGGTTGTTATCTGTATGATCATCATCAGATTCAGGCACTGGGTCTGAATCTGTAGCAAGTTCTTTCTGATCACTTTCACATTCATCAGCTGCAAGGTCCACACCACAATCTATTAAACCCTCCTGATTTGAATTACCAGTTTGAACATTTATGTCTAAAAAAGATTGCTGTGTTTCCAAGATTTCTTTGAAATCTTCACCAGGCAATTCCTCTTTCTCTACTTCTGCTGAATCCATGTGGCTATCATCTTCATCATCTGCATCATGATCCTCATTGTGAGAAGGTTCTTCATCCTCCTCCTCCTCCTCCTCCTGATCATCCAAATTTGCAGACTCCTCTTTTTGCAGAACCACCTCTTCTGCTTTGTCATTTTCTTGATCTTTTGAATTTATTTCACCACCTTCTACATTCCTTTCTTCTTCCCCAGGTTTCATCATATCATTTTCTTGTTTTTCTAAGGATTCACTGAGTGGATGCAGAGATTCAGGTTCTACCCCTTTTACCTCATCATCATCTGGTGGTGGTAATACTTCAAGGGGCTCTTTAATTCCTTCCTCTGTAACAGTAGGAACGGAGCAGGGCTTATCTTCAGTTACTTCCTTTTGTTCCTCCACGAGCACCTGATAGTCAGGCTCCATAGGAGTCTCAGGTGGAGTGTATAAATTGAGCTTAAAGCCAGGTTTTCTTTCTTTGCTTTGCCTCCATTTAGATGAACCACGCTTAACTCCTTTGGGCCAACCCTGCTTACTCTTTAAAGGTTCAAGATTGTCTTTAGTGCTTTCTTCCAACACAGCTACATCCTCTGTATTATCTTTGGGAGGCAACAAATAAGAGACAAAAGAGAAGTCTTAGCTTGCACAAACTAGTAAGTGTTTTCAAACAAACTCAAAAATAAACTCAAAGTGTTTTATGAAATTCTGGAACAAGAGATCTCAAACCACAAAAGAATGACACGGTATCTACAACTCAAACATACTTACAGTTAAGTCATACTTGTTTGGTGGCCTTTTAACAGTTAGCATCAGAACCACCATCTCATTAGACACAAACTAAGGCAAAAATACTGTCCAATTATTTACCAACTTTTGTTTTTAGAATAGAGATAGGCCATCAATTTATATAGATATCAACTTAATGCATATTCATCTTATTTGACAGTAATAACATGTGTCTGGAGTTTCCTGTTCGACCAGTCTGAAGGACAAGGCACAGTGAGCATATAGCCATGCTTTAGTACCAACACAAAAGAAGTGGTTACTTCTAGTACATTCTCATAGGCAACATATCATGCTCACAATACACAAAAGGTAACTGAGGTTAAACAGAGTGTGTCAGAACACTAAATTAATTCACTACTATAAAATCTACCCAAACACATTCACTCCTCTGCCCTTTTCCCAGATACCACTTATATATATATGAGAAAAAGGAGAAGTCTTGGGATACAAGATGCTGTGCACTTGGGAGTGTAATGGCTTCAGTGATACTTCTTTGACAAGTTCTGCCTCTCACTGTAGTTTTTAACACTCCTACAGTCAATTAATATGATGACATAGTCCATAGACAAATACACAGTATCAGTCTAGCTAAAACAGTGCAAATCTAGCCACTGGGACACAACTGGAACACTCTGAATTTGCTGCTATTAGTTTAATTCAGTTCTGCTGAGAAGCAGAACAAAGCAGCCATATTCTGACATACATGTTTGTAACAGTACCAACACTCATAAGCGTGGTTGCTCTAGTCACAGAAAAGCTGTTTAAAATATAAATCAGTGCATGATCCCTCAACTGAGGATAACCAAGATTAAAGTCCACATGCAGTTATTAAAATACTAAAACAGTACATACTGGATTCTTAGAGAAAACATATAGACCTGAGAATCCATTCATTCATTCTGGAGTTAAAACTTGTAAGTGCAATTTGAGAGCCAGGAGGTCAAGAGATGAGTAGACATTCAGAATAGCTTGTTAGTAGTTTCATTAGCCATCCATTAGCTTTTCTGCCAGGAAATATCCTTGAAATCAAATCAGGTAAGCAGCTTTGAAAGAACACAGTTAAACTATCCCTCTCTTTTCTGGGGAAATAAAATAGGGACTGTACTGCTGAGGACATACTGTGCCCCAGAAACAACAAACATTTCATTGAATTACCAACAATACTAAACAGAAAGGTATTTGTGGAAATCAAATCTTACTTTTTGCTTGTATCCTTTACCAAGGACACAAAACCAGTATTAGATAACATTCCAGTGATACCTCTGCTCTGTTGAGTATGAAATGCCCTGTTGTAAGGATATAAAAGTTGGCTTTGGCAACATGACAAGGACTGTAATGCTTCAGACTGGAAAACGTTTGTTTTCTGACCACAAAAAACAGATTATAATCTTAATGGGTCAGGTATAAAAAAAAGGTAGTAAACAGAAACAAAACACAGAAAACCTGAAGCCACCACTGAATTCCAGTAAAATATGTGAGAATAAAGGCTCCAGAAGAACTTCTAAGCAGAAAGTATTATTAAGATTATAAGAACAAAGTAACTAAATAAATCTTATGAAAAACTTCCAGCAAAAGCAAAAAGAAACACTTCCTTTGAAGGCCACCTGACAATTTTGTGAATATATAAGAATATTTTCAGCTTACTTGTACAATTGTCATCACTCCTGTAACAAGAAGTATCTTTCTCCTCCTTGTTTGGCTCTTCCTCCTCCTCCTCCTGTTTCTGCTGCCCAGGTTGATACACAAATGGTTTTTTAATCACAGGCTTCAAGTCGTCATCTTCCCCATCCACCTCACAGGTTGGTTCCAGCTGTGGCATGGGACGCTCCTCATCTGAATTATCAAATGGCTCGTTCAACACCTCTGTTGTTTCAGAAATGGTCTCTGTTGTAACGCTGCTATTAATCCTTCTGCGTTTACGGCCCCTTTTCTTTTTCAATATGAAAGGTCTCTGAAAAATAATTCCACAAATATAATGCTTCCTACACTCCTCTTTGTCACCTGACTCTGAGCATTGAAAAAAATTAAGTTTTTGTGAGTTTACCATAAACTATTAATTAAACAAACTAAAATCTTACATTGCATCAAATTCACATGTAGATAGAATCTAAAGCATCTAAACGTTTAAAGTAGGTATGTATCTATACATGCACACAAACCTTTCTGCAGGTGAAAACAAAGAATACCATTTTCTTCATATTGCAATGATTTACCCAATTCTGTAAAATAATATTCATTGCAATATTAAATAAACCGTACTTACACATTTTTCCTCTGTGGATTTACAATTCCCCAACAACCTTTTCACGTATCAAAGTTTATTCCTCTACATTTCTGGTTCCTGCTACTTTAGAAATAAGTATGTATGTAGAAAAGTAGGTAACAGGAAAGGAAGTGCACCTCAAGCTTAAAATGCGTCTCAAAAACATAGTAAAAGAATACTACAGTTGGATGCTATAAAGAAAAAAACCCTGTTCAACAGTTTATATTTCTGTAACTATGAATTTTTACAGATTTGCAGTTATTTTTAAGAATGCTCACATAATATCCCCCCCAAAAAATGATACTCCAGTCAGTATGCTAAGGAGACTGGATGAGAGTAGGACACTTGGGTTACTAATTTAAACTGCTCAACTAGCCAATTTTTCAATGACATGATGTAAACACTGCAGAAAGCAGAACTTAACATTCAAAATTTCTGGAAATTAGAAGAATATTGGTTTATAAAAACCATTTTGTAACAGTATTTCTTTTAGAAAAACAGTGTTCCCCTTTAAGAAGTAACTATATCAAAAAGGATGAAAAGAAAAACTTTACAACCTGGGCTCCATCTTAAAAAGAAAAAAAGACAGACACATAGAAATACTGAACCAATACCAAAGCCAAACAGCAGAGGGCAACCACTAGTTGAAATATTAACAGGAAATTCTGATTTTTTGTGTCACTAGTACTTTACATTTCTGTTAAAAACCAGAAACATGAAAAGTCAGATGGAAGGAAAAAAATCTAAGACAGGAGCTGTTCAGTGTCCAAATAACACAGAAAGGATTAAAGCAGTCTTGTAAATGTTCGTAAAACCCCAGATTATTTTCATGAAAACAAATGGATTGAAATCAGAGATGAAGGACTTTAAACCAAACCATTGAAGTAACACACCTTTCTTTTCATGGCCAGTGATTGTGGCTTTGTCAGCCGGGGAGGTGAACTCTGGTGTTTCTCATCCCCGCCATCCTCCTCGCTGCTCTCCTTAGATTGCTCTGTGGATTGCCCTCGCTCTCCCACCACTACCACACTTTCTGGAGATCGCAAATATTTATTTTTAGATTGTACTTTTGCAGGTGATTGCCTACTGTTAGTTCTTGTGGAGAATATTTCTTGCTCCTCCTTTTCCCAGCAGCTAGCTTGTTCCATTAGACGCTCAGCCTGAAGGGTTGAGGTTGAAATAATGGGTCACTGAAACAGCATTTGAGTAGCCGTACCTTTTACATTCTAAAGAGTTACAATAAGTCAACCCTGATTAGCACTGCTGGCTAACCTAGGAACAACATTCCAGCTGAATCATCTAGTAACTCCTTTACAACAGTTAGGATAACAAACCAAAGAAGATTGCATTTCATGGGATATTTAGCACTATTAATGATGCAGTGAATTGATTTAAGTCCTTTAGCACTACATTACATGCCCACTGACATGGATCACTTTGAGCAAGCTCATAACACAAAGAATCGATTGACACTGCAGCCCCTGAGCTCTGCACCAAATTTGATCTGATTACATGCTCTTTGACTACCTCAGGAGTGATAAATACCTCTCCATGACAAGTGATTTATGCTTTCAAGTCTTCGTATTCATCGCCTCAAAGTTACGGTATCTTGCTGCACAGCTTCCAAATATTGTGTCTTACAACAGTATCAGTATCTACTATCATTAAGCACTAGTCAGCGTTAGAACTGGCCTAATGCTGAATATTCAGTGATGAATTCCAAAGCAAGTGCAATTCAGATTAAGAAGTTTCTGCTATTACCTCCTTTTCTGCTTCTCTCTCTTCTTCGGAAACTGCAGCATTAGAAACTAATAAAGGAGTCCATCTCAAACTTTCAGGATCTACTTCATTGATACGTGGATTCGCTTTCAGTTTCTCCATATGACTTGAAATCAGCTTTTCCCTTCTAATAATTACAAATCTACAATCCAATAAGCAGTAATACATTTTAGAAAGTGATCGCCTACAACAATCTTCCTACAGTTCAAATTCTTTTGCACAAGAACCTGCAAAAATACATGGGTAAATGGATACATCGAACTAAAAATACCAGCTGACACACAGAGGTAACACGCGCTACTGACTGTCTGCTAGCAAATAAAATTTATTAAGTGAAAGCTTAATACTAAACATTACTAGGGCAGAGAGTAAAGTAAAGGCTTAACAGTTAACTAAACTCACACAAGAAGTTTAGTGTTGGTACTTCACTGCCAGCACAATTTCTGATTTTAATGTGACACACAAGCATAAACAGAGAACACTGTGGATCACCAATTAAAGAGTGAGAAAGTCATCAATATTACAATGAATATGGCACCTAACTAGAAGAGAAGTAAGTTGGAAATATCGGTTTTTGTCTAATGAAATATAAAAATCTATCTTAGAAAACTTTCTAATTACTATGAAAAGTAGGTGAAGACTAACACAACAGTACAGCATGCTAATATATACTAGCACACATCCCAACAAAATACTGTTACAAAGAGCCATACAATTCTAAACAACAAAAAATGCCCTTTTGTTTCAGCAAGAAGTGCTGAAACATTGCTTTTCACTGGCAGAATGCTTAAAAAAAACAAAAAGTCAGATCATGTGAACCCTTTTCATGGAATTGTGACAAAATTCCACTTCACTTCTTGTCAGATAAATTAACAAAATGTAGGAAACTGTAAGAAGCCATCCCAATTCCCAAGGTAAGTGTCTGACAGGAATTTCAAAGATGTGATCTCTTCCTGGCTCAGCCACAGACCTGGATACTTCTAGCCAGGTCAATTCATGTCCCTGCCTAAGCTTTACTACCTGTGATAAAAGATGAACTGACCTTGTTCATAAACTATTTTAAATCCTAGAGATGAAAAAAAATGTTGTTTATTAACTGAATGTCAGTATAATGGGCCTATAGTAATTTGCAGGGCATAAGCTGCATATAATCACTTCTTTGAAAACTTGCATTCTCACTAGTTTGAAGCTTACTATAATTGAATACTAGCACTGGTGTACATAGAAGTAACTGAGGCTGAGCTACTCCTGATTGTCTTTCGATTTTTTGGCAATCCACTGTTTGTAAGGCAGTTCTGCTTAATTATGATGTTTCCATTGATTGGAATATCCTGAAAGAATTAAGAAGCTCTTCAGAAACACAAATACCACTGGAAGTCATTTAAGGCATTTTATGAAAAATGAGCACAAACAACAAAACCAACCCACTTAAAAGTCTAAAATACGAAATTAAGATCATTAAGAAGCAAGGTGTTTACAAAACAGGAACTCACTTTCCCAGTGCACTGATTTTCAGCACTGATCATAACTTAACATAGAAATTTGCATTCCCAGTGCCTTGGACAGGAGGACTTAATCTAGAGTTAATCTGATTCCATGGCTTGTGTGAATTCAATAATGACTGTGGGGAGGGGGGGAAAAAAAAGAGTGAGTGGAAGACAAATTGCCACCCACAAACTGAATTTTTCCCCTCACTGGTATTCAAAGCAAGACATTTGCAAAGCAAGAGTCAGGAACTGTGCTTACAGACAATGATAAATAAAACAAAATTCCTCACTGAAAGTGTTTCAAGCTGGCCAGATCCTTCTAATAACCATTAACATGAAAGAGGATCTAAAACCCCACCATTTGTTCAGGGAGAAAAACTCTTTATCTAAGACCCCATTAACAAGACCTGGCTGTACCAGTTTCTTCATTAGGATGGCTATCATTCATTTTAACAACAGACATTTTACACAGGCATTTTTCACATCAACTATTTCCTAAGTAGAGTGTGAATGTTTTGTCTCAGTATTTTATATATATATAATTTTATTTAACAAGATTCACTGACCTATCTTCTCTTTTATCTATCATGCTATGTTGCTGCAGGGTTGTGGCAATATCATGTGGACACATTCCAGTAGCTCGACTCATTCCTTTGATGCTGATTTGTTTTTCATGGTGGCAGTTAAGGTATTCTAATATGACACTTTTCCAGTAAGCCAAGTATGAGAGACGACCCAGATCAGACAATGGCTTTTCAGGGGATCCTGCTTGACCCTCTCTTCTAGAAAGTAAATAGCCTAGAAGGAAAAGAATCAGAGTACTTTATTGAGATAACAGAACTAATGAATTTTAACTTCCTCATAAGCAAACTGGCATTAATAGAAATATCAGCACAACTGATGATGTTATTGTTAGCCCTTGCAATTAAAGAAGTCCTATCTACAGAAGAGGTTGGTTTTCATCCTTATAGTGATATACAGTACGATTAAATTCTTACTAGAGACTCAGATCTTATGAGAACCTTCTAAACACAAGGCAAAGAAGAAAGCAAAAGCCAATATATTTCAGAACAGGTTTCATCATACAATATCTCATCTAGAACTACAACTGTTTGCCTTTTTGAGAAACTTCTGCATGAGTTACATCATTGAAATCAAGGATTTTCAGAATCATCTCAAGAGGAAGTGTCACAGGCATTAAGTCAGTTTTCTTCAAGAAGGCCCAGGTGACCCAAGGTTTACAGTTGCATTTCACAGGTGCAATGTAATTCACAATTTGAACTATTACAAGAAATAATTTAAAAATTATCTCCTTTCATTCACATTCAAAAGCCTTCATAGAATTCTAGTTTGCAGTCTTCAAGACAGTAACTGATCAGCTGTTACACAATACACCACCTTTATTTTACATCCTATGAATGTTCCAAGTCCTTTTTAACTCTCTTCAGCTTTAAGAAGCATTTACAATTTAAATAAAACACATCTGCTTTGAGATGGTATTTGCCACCATTAAAACTACTTCAGGATAAAGAAAATAAACAAACAAACATTAATAATAAAGTGTATCCTTTCACGTTAATTTATCCCTCCATGATAGGTATTCTGCAATGAGCCTTTACAAACACTAGTAAAACATGGGCCTTAAATGTCAGGCTTATAAAAAGCTTATTCCACCATAAGCATCAACATCATGGAATTACACTATACAGAAGCCATTTGGAACTCATCAGCATAAACAGTTCTTTTGCCTTCCTATATTCTTAAATCCTTTTTTTAAAAAGAAAAAAAAAACAGAGTTTGCATCTCTCCTTCTAATTTTTAATGATTACATTAAAACACTTCCAGTACAGCCATGTCACATTTGCTAAACAAATCCTAACTTCTTCAGAGTTTCTCCTAGCTATAAATTAAAAACATATGATTAACATCCAGCTTTGCATGAAGCAGTGGCTGTTTCCTTATTTTTCTATATGCTGTATCATATACAAACTGTACTCAAACACATATCTATTTTTATTTATATATATATATAACCATGAAATGCACACACACATACACTTATACATATGTATTTACTCAGCTGCCTTCTTAAAGGGCAATGGAAAAGTTCCACAACAGAATGTGGAAAACACATACACATTGGTCATCATGCTCCAACTTCAAGTTTGCAAAAAATGTTTATACAGAAAAACAGACATCTTACTACATTCCAAGTGATCTATAAAAACATAGAATCTAAAGCAAGTAGAGTAATCATCCTATCTGTTCACATGATTTATGTAAAAAATGCCACAGCTTCAAGAGGAACACCACCCCCCCACCTGCCAACTTCCACACAGCACACAGACATCAACATAAAGCCTGCCTACACCTATGTGGTACCACTGGAAAGTAAGTTTACTGGCAAGTAATAAATTTACTGGAAATAAAATTTATTCCGTGTTACAGAAGAAACACTACCTTAAAACTTAAGAAATGGAGGGTGTTTTAAAGTCATAGTATTTTTTTTTTTTAAACTAGATGACACATCTTAGTATTATGTAACTGGCACTGACAGAAAAAGTCAAAGTTCACATTCAAAACCACATTGCATCCTGAATAGTTTTAAGGTAAAGAATTGTTGGTTTACTTCCAACTGCACAAATGGAGACCTAAGCATTTATACACACACCAAGAAGAAATTTTCCATCAGATTGTTTATAACATAGAAAGACAAGCTTTATACCAAGACATCATTACCTACAGAAAAATATGCAAAACTGCAGCAGTACAAGTATTGATAGTCTCAATACAAAAACAGGGAGAAACTCACACACAAACAGAATTAGCTTGTCTCTCCAAACAAATGGAAGTCATCAGATGTATACCATCCCCACATCAGTTGACATTTTCTGAGGAGTTGGTAAGCTTTGCTAAGTATCAATATCTTCTGCAAGTAGCAGAGAGTCCACCTCCTTCCTCCATTCACATCTGTTCAATAGTACTAATCTTTGTTGTCATTTCCACTAATATGTCTGGTACTGATGTGAACAGCATCTTATCAGCCTAGCTGTGTCCTGAAAATCATCTAAAAATTTGGATAGTATCAACCCCCTTTTAATCCTACAGCACAAAAGTACTTTTTATGCAGAAAACCAGCTAAAAAAAAAAAATAATAAAAATTCTGTTATTTGAGTGTGTTTAAGACTGACCACAATAGCCATTAGGTTTCCAAGTAAGCCGAGCAATTTAACCGTGGCTGAGTTACACAGAGTAGCTGTTCAACATTGATATGTATATTGCACAGGATTGAATGAACACTTCATTAGTGGTTTTCTACTCACCTGAGAAGCAAGAGAATGTAGCTAATATGAAAGCTCTAAATAGCATTTTTGACATAATTATATTCACTATTTCCATTAAAAAAACCAACATAACACACGCAACATGCTGGAACAACTTTAGAAATACTGCATTTTCTATTAAACACAAAGACTACTTTGTTTAGCTTAAAAGTAAGCAATAGTTGGTTGGCTAGCACCCATACTTTAGAAAATAAATTCTAGCAGAATAGGTTCTAAGAAGGTAAAATAGAGGGCTCTATTTGGCTTGTACAGTAAGTGTATTCGTCCTTTTTTCATGAAGGACATCACTTGCAACCCCCACAGGGCAGATCACTACTACATTTTATTGAAAATTCAACATAACCAGAACACAATCCACCCAGAGCATCCTGAGGCAGTTTCAACAGAATCTATTCCAAATGATGCCATAGGTTGACTGTCTAGTATCATTTCTTGTGGTCTACTATCCACATGTTTCCTCAACAGACCATCTAACAGCTCAGCCTCACAGTGCTACATGTAATGGACACTGTACCGATCTACCACAATTCTTACACTCCTTTAATTTCACTGCTTACCAGGCAAACAAGAGAGAACAGCACCAGAGAGAGGCAACTCACTCATGAGGACATCATGTATGATGTTTCATTATTGTTCTGAAAATCTGTCACCTCATTGTATCACACTGCAATACATATCATTGTCTTCAGCAGAAATGGACAGAATCAGCAAATCATGCCTGAATGGCCAACAGAGTACTGAATCCCATTCTGTACTTGGACAAATACTTACAAGTTACAGTTCCTTTCTCCTATGCTATTGGCAACAAATCCACATATTTGTTTTTGACTTATGCAGGCTAAAAATGAAAAGTCTTTAAAGTGAACTATGATAGTAGGGATTCTTAAAGTCTACATTTCAGCAACTGTAGCTATGCTTGCTACAAAAGCTGGAAATAATACTTCACACTGAAAAATTCACAAGAAATTTATCTGAGAGTTTGTGGTCTAGGAAACTGTCTTTCAGTGGTAATGCTGCCACTTTTGGAATTTGAGCAAGGCTGAACTTGGCAAATAGGAAATCATGATTCTGTTCATAAGGCTTTCATCAAGACAGCTTCCCCTCAAATGCTTTTTAAGTTATCCTCTTCTATACTTCCTAGTAAAACTGCTGGATCATCATCATGGTATCTTGCTTCCAAGAGGAAAGTTTCTGTTGCAAATTTTTACTTCCTTTACATGAAAGAAAAAGACTCTCCACCTTTTCAAGTAGAAAGGATCCAAATTTAACAGAAGTATCACTGCAAAAGCATTAATTTATTGCTTATGTATTAAAATGCCCAGAAAACAGATGACACTATACTATTACATTTGAATAATATTTCTATCAATTTTAAACCCAGAAAGTCAAACAGCGTGTTTCTAATAGGCAATGACTGAGGATCAGGGTGAAAAATAAATCATATGAAGAATGAAATTCAAACCTATTAACCTTAGCTTTCAAAATTAATTCTCTCTTGCTATTGGAATTCACCTCACAGCAAAATACAAAGGCCAACTTAAGCAGTTCCTGACTGGATAGAAAGCCCATTTTAAAAACTGGTTTCAAGCTTACAAACAGAAACAATACAACTTAGAACAACTGTCAGGTTGTCACCCCTCAGAGAGTCATGAAACAGCTAGTGAGCTGCTACAACATACAAAATTCACAGTAAGGTAAACTGTCACTACCATCAGTTTGCCTACAAGACATGTTATCTGTATGTACTACTACTCAGCAGCTGAACTGTAAATGCTTTACTGCCTGTGAATCAAGGACCAAACAAAGCACTGTTGCCACTTTAAAGGACATGCTTGTCCTCCAGCCACACACTAAAGCCACCACAACCAAATTAATTGGAACAGCTACACAGAATTGTTGTTAAGGCATAACCACATGCCATTTTACCTTTCTGGACCCGTTCAGCTATATTTACAATAGCAATTCATCACTGATCCTATGAACAGGCTTGAAGAAAGCTGCCATTGTTTAGTACTACATCAAGTCCAGCTCAAAATGCTCCTAAGCAACACTGCGCTTAAATGTCAGCCTGCTGGCAGCATTACACTTCCTAACTTCCTCAAGTTTACTTGACAAAGCAAGCTCTCCTACCACAAGCTAATCCAATGCTAACAGTATAAGTTTCACAAGACATCATGTGAATACCTCAGATCTCCACCACATCTCCACGCTGTCATGCAATGCCTCCTCTATGTAGCAGCAGGGACACGTGTGCCCTTCTAGGACATCACTCAACAGTTCTCTAAACAAGGTAAAATTCTGGGCCTTGGTGTCCTAGTTGCCTCACTTCCCTGACAACTTGAAACACTACCATCTCATGGCCACTACAGGGTGTATTCTACTAGCAGATGTCATCGGGTTGCTTGGAAGGTCCAGTTTACTGAACTATCCTTATTTCTCCATGACCACTATCACATAGCTTTAAAATTAAGAACCTTGTTCTACTTCCTACCATATAGTTTGAATATTGCTCAGTACAGGAAGCTAAAATAAATATTTTACTATGCTTTTCAGTGTACTGAGTTTGCTGCTGTTAAGACAGACAATTATAAGAAACCTCACCAAGAGGCATATATATTATCAGATTATTTAGAATCTATCTTGGAGAGCAACAAAGGTTGGGGAAAGTTTCAACACCTTTGTGGTTTTATATTAACATTGTAGATGTGTTTCCACCCCTCTGAAACACTATTTTTGTTTCTGGAAGTATTTTATCTAGCATGAATGCCCTCTAAAAAATAAATATACACTCATAGCTGTTTAAATAACAGACAACAAACTCACAAATATTTGAACTAATTACTTGATCCAGAGCAATTATATAATAAACAGGAACACATGGAACTCAGACACCTGCTGTACAGATGAACTCCACTGCAAATTAGAGTAACAATACATGAAATTAAGGATTTGGATCCTGTGCGTTATTCACCTCAAAATTATGCACTTAAGCAGTCAGCATTGGAGTCCACTGACCCAGTCTCTCTGCCACTGTAGTCAGATGAAAAAAAATCACCACTGACCAGAGCTGCTGCAGGGTAGCCATGTACTGATATCATGAAAATGGAAGTTAAATAGGAGCATGTTGCTTGGATTATAAAAACAGGTATTAGTCTATTGACCTGTTTCCAGTGTTCAAGTGGATGTAGCCTTCGCAGCAGAAGTCCATTTAGAAACACACACATACCACATCAGCAAAAAGGGAAAGTAATGCTATGCTAGCATTCAGGACTTCAGTCTGATTTGTAAGGATTTGTAAACTTTTCTTCACTCATTGTGTAACTTAAACCTGCCTATCTCAGGTTCAAAGTTATGCATGTACATCCTAATCACACACGTAATGTTTACATACACTTTCACACACAGCAAAGGTATTCCAACACCACCGAAATAAGTCTTACACAGAAGACGTAATCAAGTATGAAAGCTTTCCAGATAAAAGCTTTAATGGTGCCAAATGCGCTGCTGAAAATCCTGAGCAGACAGAGTGCTACAACAAAATCAAACTACTGCCAGAAGTCTGAAGCAGCTTGAGATCTACTTCTCAGAGACTCCTAGTCATGAAACCGAGCTTTTCTGAAAGTTGTAAGCAATACTTTGTGCTCCAAGACTGCCCTTACATAATCAGCACTGTTCAAGTCCTATTTATATTTTATTAATATTTGCGTCAGAAGAAAACGGATTCATGAGAACAGCATCCAGAACAAAAGCAGCAACCAGTGAACTATTCATCCCTTCAAGCTCTGAGTTCTTCTCAGTCTCTTTAAAGGCTAGCTCCCACAAATGAATTATCAGATTTGGACAGATAGAATTAAGTACTTTTCCATTAAAAACTTTGTTTTGTTTGAAACATAACCAAATAAAACAAATCCTTTAACATGGAAAGGAAGAACTCTTTGTTTTCATCTAATGTTCTGTATCAAGCCAGAGATCTGAAAGAAGAGCAATGTAGCAACTGTTTTTATAATACATCAGTATCTAAACTGAAGATAACCCCCAAGCCAGCATTTCAAGTTATCCTAAGAGACTTCCTTTTGTCTTATAAAACATGAAAGACTTTGCTTTGAAATTATATGAACAAGTTGTGAAGACACAGGTTCAATAGAGCAGCTGGAAAAATCAGAACTGCTGAGTATTCATACAGGACCGCTCAATGCAGTTAGGACAGCTCAGCATTCCAAGTTCAGAGGTATGACCACGAGTGGAAGACAGAAATAGGTAAGGTGAAAGAGGGATCTTATTAAGCCTTAAAATTCCTAAAACTAATTCATGTTACCTCTTTTTTTCCCCCATAACTATTCTCTGTGCCTCTGAACTGTTCTTATCTATATCAATGGGAGGAAGGTCAAAGATAGAGGACCTTAAATAGGTGTTAGTATCCTCTTTGAAAGCACTTTTGAGGCAGCTTCAAAGGACCCCAATGCCAAGATCCACACAAACACTATTAAAAAAAAAAAAAAGGAAAGACTAGCTGTTACTTGAGATGCTTAGATCAGTGAACAACCTGCTACATTCCCTCTTCTCCTTTGTCTGGTTAAAGAAAAGCTTTCTTCGTTATGAACAGAGTAAGCCAAAGAGTCTCTCATTATTGTTACAAGAAATATCAGCTCTCGTTCCTCTCCACATCCTCAAGTAAACTCAACACAGGGGGCCCAAAACCTTTGGTTCCTTTACAGAAAGCCTCAGTGAAGAGGTCAGGGCTAAACAAATGCCCGTCATGAAAAGAAGGAAAGGTAAAGATGACTGTATTACAGTCAGACTAACAAAAGGTACCCTTTGAGTGAATTAATTGGCTAACACTTATTTTACCTGTGCCAGTTGCTAGCAAACCCCTTGAGTGGAGATTCTATGCAAAAAATGGACTCTTATAACCAGAGTGAAAGCACAAGCAAGAGGAAGGGAATTGAAGTACCCTTAAAAGCAAGACTTGTGTGCAAAGAGGGCACCAGTCTTAACTGATGAATACATTACTCAGGAGGTTAAGTAGTTTAGAAAATTATTAACAAGGCCAGATTATTCTGAATTTTATAGTCAATGCTTTAAGTTATTATTTTAAATTTTAAAATTATTAAATAAGTAACACTGAACAGTAAATTCTTTATACAGATGTAACTGTTGAATGAATTTCCATTAAGAACTGCCATTACTGTCTGGTGTTTACAGTTGACAGCAAACAGATACCATTGTTAAAAATAAATCAAATGCACTTATCAGGAAAGACTGACTGCCTTCTTATAGGCTCTACATACTCCTACAAGACTTAATTGACACATAAGAAGATGGACCCAAGAAGCTATGCCTAACATAACAAATAATATCCTGAGAACCTTTACATTGCACCAAGGGCAGCCAGTACAGACAGCATCCATACCATTAAGCTCTGACTCTCACCTAAAATGTTAACAGCCAGGTTAACACAATTCTCCCATATTCAGGGAACAGGAAAATTCTCATCCCACTCAGAAAGTGACAGATGCACTGGACCAAAACTGTATCAGAGATGTTTTTAACAGTTTTAGAGCAGACAGCCAAGTTCCACTGTCAGAGAGATTTTTCTATTTATTCATACCTACAAAAGATAGCTTAGCAGAACTTAAGAATGTGAATAAAAGCAAAATAGGCAGTCATTACTTAGAAGTAAAAAGGTGCATCTAGGACATCACTGCAAATACTGTATTTACTCAGGTAGGTGGTCATGACACCCTGCAAGACACAAGGGAAGATGGAAACTGCATTTGTGAAGCAGCAAAATGTCATTGCTGTTCATTTGCTCCAATAAATCATGCCACAGAACAAGGAATTAAGCAAGTAAGCTTTAGGAAAAAAAAAACAAGATATGAAGGAGGTTGTTAGGGAATCTCTTGATAATAACCTGTTAGCTAGCACGTACATAAACTACCTGATTAAAAGGTATACATGATCTACCAAGCACTGCACATGAAATCCCACCTACTACAGCACACTTCAAACAGCCAGGCCCAATATGTGCCTATCTGATAAATACATACTGTTACGCAAAACAGCAGGAAATAAACAAAAAAACAGTTCTTCACAAGAGGGCAGAACTATCTGACAGAAGTGATGACACTGAGAAAGAAAGTCATGTTTATAACGCCACAACATTAGCTCATTGAGGTGAGGTGTCTCAACAACAGGGCAACAGGCTATGAAATACCCATCTTGTCCACTGACCTACAACAGAATGACTTTCTGTAGTAGAAAGCACAAAGCACTTACGATTAAAGACATACTACTTAATAGAAATCTGTTTTCAACCACCCATCTTTGGCAGATGGTTTCTCCTGTTCACAAATGCCCTACAAATACACTGTTGTCCAACAAATATTTGCTTTCATTGTTACCATGTTTGGCCCTATCTTTTAGCTGTTTTCAGTGCTATCTGAAATAAAGATGCTCTTCAGTTAAAATAGTCTTAGCTTCTGCATCTCAAGTGACACACATGCCTTCTTTTGTAGTTCTGATAAATGCACAGTGTCTCAAAGCTATATTAAAAACGATGCCAAGAAATCCCAAGAGGCTGATTTTCTTGGAATAATCTTAAGTCAACAAAGCTTGATTCAAAAATTCATCTTTATTTCCCCCTCATCTAAACGTCAGCTTGACAGAATGTTCCTTATTAGTTATTTAGGAGAGGCCAAATTCATGCCTTCAGGTCAGCAACATAATCAATCATGAAGAAAAGAACATAAAATAAGCAGCAGCATTTAGACTCCCTCACAAATTCACTGTTTCCACAAACACTTTCAACTTCCTCTTAAAGAAGAAAAAAGCCAGGTAATTCAACCTTTTGTTTGGAGGCCATACACATGTAATCACAGCAACAAAAACAACCAGAAGATTGACAGTGTCCTGTAACGGAGTACACAAGTAACTCAGTAGTAAAAATACCAAAACAGAATTATTCAATATGGGCCACCAAAGGTAATAAATGACACAGGCCTGTTTTATACAGTCTCAAGTTTGTGACATTGACTTTGTAAGTGGTTTGAGAATACATTTTTCCAATAAATCCTATTTAAAAAAATAAATAAATAAAAAAGAAGCCTGCTATTCCTCATCCTCAACCTCTCATTCTCACCCTCTGTTGTTTGCCACACTCTCAGCAGTAACAAAATCTTTCAGGTTTGCAATGTGAGAAAGGAAATGCTGAAATTCTCTTGGTTAAAATAAATGTTATTTGAAAAAAAAAATTTAAAAAAAAATATATGGGGTCCCATTTCATCCCAGTCTAAATTCTGTTTACAAAACTGTAGAGCTGTAAACAACTTTTTCAAGTGTTCATTCCTAGACTGTATTTCTGCTGTATTTCAGGTTTATTTTACGGTTTGCTGTAACAATTACTAACACCTGATTTTGGAAAACAACATTGTAAGGGTGTTTGCAGGAGGCTCCTCATTCTACTGACACCTTTGTTTTTCATACATTATTTACACTTTGAAAAGAGTGATTGGCCATTGCAATGGGCTGCCTAGGGAGGTGGTGGAGTCACCATCACTGGAGGTGTTTAGGAAGTGACTTGATGGGGTGCTTGGTGCCATGGTTTAGTTGATTAGATGGTGTTGGATGATAGGTTGGACTTGATAATCTCAAAGGTCTCTTCCAATCTGGTTAATTCTATTCTATTCTATTTCATATCCATATTTGATTGAAATACTTCCACATAAAAAAAATTTCCTTTTGATTTTCTTAAAGTAGTTTCCCAAAATAGTACTTTCTGGCCAATTCTCCATGTCCTAGGACTCCATTAAGGGATTTAGACTATCAATTCTATATAAACACATACTAAAGAAGTAGATCAAACCACTTACAGCCCACTGCAGCTTGGGTCTAGCTCTGAACAGCAGCAGGTGTCAGAAGTGATTGCCAGAAGTTTCATAAGCATACCAGAACTTGTGTGACATACATCTGAACAAACTTCTGGTATCTCCTAATAGATTTGCTCCATTACAGCATCCACTTAATTTTTGTTTGTTTGGTTTGGGTTTTTTGGTCCAGTGTGCTGTTTGTCTGGAAGTTAATTTATTAATTTGTATAAGGAACAAGTTTTCTCAGTTCAAGGTCTGTGTGTTGTTCCTGTCTGAATGCAGTTTTGAGCATTATCACCTCAACCTGTTACTACAAGGCAAGTCTACATAGCTACTTAATGCAAGCTTAAGGCAAGAATTCGTGTGAATTAATCATAATAAAGAAAAAACCCAATGTATTTTCATTCCTCCTGCCCTCTTTTGTCTTTCAAGTGCTTTTGTTAACAGTTGGTCATGGTTTCTGTGTTCAAGTATTCCTAAAAGGACAAATAACATCATTTCCATACTATAACTGCTTTAATCAGTTGCATCATCCCAGTTTACTACCAAAAAATGAAAGCCCTTCAGTAAAGAAAATCTATCACCTTTTCCAAGGCTCTTCCTTCACTGATATAACATTTCCACTCTATTCCAACAGTTAATTCCACACATATTTTGCATTCTTAAAAAGTTACTAGTCTTCAAAAGAGGCATGACATTTTCTCAAAGGCTTGTATAATCTCTCAGACCTAGAGAGGCCTTATGTTAGTTCATTACTAGTTCTCACTAAATAAAAATGAATTATCACTTTCCATCACAATTAATCTTTCGCTGTATCAGAAGACATAACGCTTAAAGTATTGAAGCCATGAGAAAGTCTGAAGTTGATCCTAGAAGAGAAAATGTCATTTAAATTAAGTATATTCAGAAATAAGTAGGTTTAGTTTTTAATGGTATTCATGTTTTCCTTCAACCTTAGCAGAAATTAAACCTCATCCTTTTTACATAACCCCTAATTTTACAGGATAGACCAGCTCTTTACCAAATTTGTGGGGTAAAATTCCAGCAGTGCAGAACTGCATTAAAGAGAAAACAGAATCTCTTACTTCTCACTCTCAGACTGTGCCTAATGATTATCCTAGGGATTTTATGCCGTGCAGTTTTTTTCAGCTTGCTTCAAAACTCCCTCAAAAACTTGGCAATAAGAAATAAACCAACTGTCCTCATTCTCACCAATACAAGTTTATGTTACCTGCTGGTATCTGGGACAGCTTTTGTGCCTCTGGACTCAATTCATAGTGCTTACCACTTCTGCATGACTGTGCCCTAAGCCTCCATACAAAGACGTAGGTCTTCTGCAATAGGTGCAAACTGGAAAGAATTCATAAATGCACTTGTACAAAGGCATCCGTCCTTTTTTGTCTATTCACTGCCCCATCACCATTGCTTACTAAAAAAGTGCATATCCAAGTTAAAAACACCTTTAAGGACATCTGTCCTTACTCCTCCACTTTTAGCCCAAATATTTAATTGATTCACCTTTTTCACATGCAAGCCCTTAAATGGTTGCATGTAGACAAGCAATTGTACGGATCTGCAGTGAGAAGATGACAGGATTAGAACTGAGAGCAAAGAAACAGACTGTAGCTCTAGATTTTCAATCAAGTTCTTCAAAGCTGTAAATGGCAAATGAACACTCCACTCCTTGAAATCTTGTTCACAGGCCTTTACTGAGCAATGGCTATTGAGAAACAACGTAGGCTAATGAATGTTGCCACTAACCTAGCTGACTCTGAGCAGAGAAGTGGACCCCTCTCAGTTAGGAATTTATAAATATCAGTAATGATAATTGCTCTGCTGCTTATTTATGAAAAGCATTTTTTAGGTAAGGTATAACTTTCCAGCTGCTACAGTTAGTTGAATCAGAAACACTCTCAAGTAACAAAAGGCTATCAAGTACTTTGCTCCTCAGCACTGAACCCAATTGTTACTGTGATGTAACTGAACCAACATACTGACAGCACAGTTAGAAAGTTTTATCCCAACACATGCATTATTTAATTTCCTTCAACTGCTGGTAGGCCTTCAGTGTGGAATTTACAGTCCAGTAAGCAGAAATATGGTGATGTGATAAGCTTTGTGACAAAGTGTGACTCAAAAGATTGGTTTAAACTTACAGAAAACCAATTACGAAATACTACAGTATTCCATCCCAGTAACACTGAACTTTGTGTTAGATATTCCAAATGAAGAAATTAATTTATTTTTTTTGGCAGTGCAGCCTAATGAATAGAAATAGAAAGTATATGAAAATTCTAGGCTTTATGAGAGCTCAAATCAAGAAAGTAATAAACTTCTGGTATAAAGAACCTAATAAAGCTTACAAAAGAAATGGGACACAGAGAGGAGCAGCTACAACACTGTAGCTTCAGTGCTTGCACTGTTAAAACCACAGCAATGAAAGTTGAACTTACAGAGGACATAACAAAGAGTAGTCCAAATGCAAGTACATATAATTCCCAAGACAGGAATGATAACTGTGTATCACCACAAATGGGCATGAAGTCAAACAAACCCAGAATGGGATCTTATACAATAAAAGCTTGTTCTCTCATTTATTTCTGGATTAACTAAGCTCTTTTCAGTGGTGCACAGTAATAAGACAAGGAACGATGGATTCAAGCTTGAATATAGATTTCACCTCAACATGAGAAGAAACTTCTTTAGAGCAAGGGTGACAGAACACTGGAACAGGCAGCCTAGGGAGGTTGTGGAGTCCCATTCTCCAGAGACTTACAAAACCCATCTGGATGCATTCCTGTGTGGACTATCCTAAGTAGTGATCCTACTTTGCCAGGGGGTTGGACCTGATGATCTCTTGAGGTCCCTTCCAACCTCTAATATACTGTGATACTGTGAACTTAAGCTGGAGTCTACTTTCCAAAATTTTATTTATACGAAATACAAAAGATTGATGCAGAAATCTCCCTCAAGTATAACCCTGCAATCACAATTCAATCAGCTTCACAGAATACCAGAACAAGGAAATGAAAACAAAACAAAATACCCAAACCTAAGTAGTTTGGCAAGAACTATCAGTCCTGTAAACAGCAAAGAAGTGTAAATATAACGAGCAAATTAAGACCCTTACTCATTTTCAGGAGCTGCTTTTGTACACTTAGCTACACTCCAAGCAAAAATTGTGTTCCCTACATGAATAGTCAACAGATTGTTATAAAATAATATTCAATAAAGCATACCCAGAGTAAAGGAAATTACTTTATGCAAGGTATTTTATACCATTCAGTATGACATGCTTCCAGAAAAAACAGGTTGAACTGCTTTTTATCTTGAAGGGAATTAAACAAGATGAAGCAGTACCAAGCCTGCAATTTTACAAATCAGTTTCATAATTTCGTAAGTAATTGGAATATTTCTTTTTCTGTTTTTTAACAGCCTAACAAGTTTTTAATCACAGTCAAAACCACTAACTTTTCTACCAAATAGACAAATAAATGTCTAAAATTTTCCAGGCTTTAAAAAAACACAACAGATATGGATACATACATTGTGGTTTAAAAAGATGCCTATTTAAGTAACCAATGACATACAGAAAACTACACGTTCAATTTTTGCAGAGGACAGACTAGAGAACTCGAGCATTTTACATGTTTTCTTCTCACAAAAGTTCAAGAACTCTTCCTAAAAAATCTTTTTGTCACATGTGAGACGACAGATTCCTGAAATGACAGACTTAAAATAACGGTTTATGTTGGTGTCTACAGAGTCAGAAATAACAATATTATCAGTTTCTATTTGAAATACAGCTAAGTTAAAATGTAGTTAGCAAAAACTTTAAAACAAGAATCAGTGGTCAAAACCCATTCATTTTTCTTTTAGCAAAATAAAAGAAAGTGTTTCTCCTTTAAATCTACAGGTGACCACATTGACCTAGCTGCATTTGTATTATCTGTAAAGATTAAATTGGTTCACGACAAAAGAATGCATCACAATCCGAATACATTTTACATACCTACCAGGAAGCAAATTCTGCTCCACATGCTACATTTTCACCAGACTGCTTTCAAAGAAGCAGCTGTGTAGTGACTTAAGGCTGCATCCTTTCCTGCCTTTCTAACTGTTGAATGTCTAGATATATACAAAGTAATGCAAGCAACTGTTTGCACACAGTTCTTGAGACCTTCCCTTTCATGGCTTGTAACTATGATTTTCTGAAAATTATTTGCTCAGTTACATTTTTATCATTTTAGTCTAAAAATTGTTCTGGTTGCTGTTATAAAAAGACAAGTAGCAGTGAGTCTTCACAGAATTAAAATTCAAGCAATTTAGATGTGTTACCTGCATAACAAATGAAAACAAACTCAGAGCATACAACTTATCTTCCAGTAACTGTATGAGAACATGACAATCCAGAAATGTTACTTGCAAGCTCTGATAAACTTGCTCTGTTCATGTCTAGGATATTAACTATTTGGGGTTTTTAATACCCCCTCTTCTCAGAACAGAAAGAGTGAAGTAAAATTACAATAGAGAATGTAAAAACACAAAAATCCAATACAAAGAAGCAAATTTATTTTAGAAGTTTTTTGTGCAAAGAGAGATTTTTGACTCTCGAGATGGAGCTACAGCTGCCCCATTTAATGGCATTCAGCCCCCATATTGCAAAAGGCTATAAATACAACCCAGGAAAGTAAGCTTTGAAGTTTTACCTTCCTTTCTACACCTAGGGGAAAGCATACACAAACAGTTCTCTCATTACCTTTCATTTAGTTTGTCCCTCACACTCACTACAAAGCCAGACTTCCTCAGTCACCTCCTAGTTCTTCATTATGTTAGAAACCAATACAGTCTGATTCTCAGGCAGTTAAGGGAATCTCTGTCCAGAAAACAAAGGGAAAACACTGCGGAAAGGTACTGAAGAGCCGACTGCATGTTCATGAAGTGGGCAGTTTGTTAGCTACAGCATACATAGCTAGGACTATTCCCAGCATGTACATAGCTGCAGCCTACACCTGTGGGATCAACGTGTCTGCATAGAGGAAAGGCATAAGAATAGTATCAAATAAACTTCAAGCTAAGGATATCATCAGGTCATGTTGCAAGTTGCAGAAATCCTAATAGTTCAGCAATGCAATATGCTTCCAAATTTTTCCAAAAGGATAAGAACACCCTACTAACTTTTCCAGATGAAGTTTACATGGCACAGTAAAAGAGCACAGACCCACAGAAACACAGCATATCCAGACCTTCTGTGGAATCCACATTTCATAGCCATGCTATTTATCAGTTTTGTAGATTAACTATTGCAAGCAGCCAGCACAACATCTGTTGAGAGTGCTTCAACTCAGAATGCAAAACAATGGAAAAGCCTAGAAGTACTTACCAGTTGTGCCCAGTGAGAGTTGCCCACTTCCTCCTGTAAGAGAACCTAACCCTAGAACAGTGCAAATTTCTACCTAAGCAAGATTGAAGTTCATTCCACAGTTCCAGGAAGATGCAGTGCTTCTCACTGCCTTTCCTAAAAGGTTGCAGATGTACCATGAAACAGCTGTTACATTCTGCTCCAGTGATGGCTACATTTCAATGGTGGATTAAGTGGTCTAGAACTATCCTTACCTAACTCACAAGGGTAGAGTGAAGACTGCTTATAAAAGCTACACAATAAAGACACACTAAGTGTCTTCATTAACCCTAGCGTAGTCATGCTGGGGAGATCACTGCGAGATACAGATTACTATATAGTTACAGACTACTGTCTTTGTCTTGCTGTTTGCTGTTACACTGCAATGCACTATTATTTCCTCTTTAATGCTCTAGTATACCTCTAGTATGACCTCTGCTGTCTCATAATTCTACAGTGCTTCAAAAAATGTAAGTAATAGTGAAAAGTAACCATGTACAACAAACAGTAATTCCTTATCATGCCCTTTCTAAACTACAGTAAAAAGTTGGATTCAGTAATACTGCAAACATGCAGCTGAGGATTTTTTTTCAGACAATTTTGTACTGAGTTTCATTGCAGCTTAAAGATTTGGGAAATGACAAATGTATATTTAAACAAGTGTGCCTGAAGCTTTCCAACAGGTCAGACAACTCTTATACTAATGAGCAATTCACTGCCAGTTAATATTACTGAGTGATCCATTCTCAATTTCCTTGAATGCACTAACAGAGCTGCAGTAAGTTTTTCACTTGAGGGAGCTTTACTATCCTATGTAAACAAAAATCCCATTATCTACTAGTAAAAAAAAACCACAAAAACCAAACAACCAACCACAGCAAGTTAAATACAATTTTCACGTGTTACAATCTTTTATAACAGCCATCAGCTCCCTGGATTGCAAATGTAAATAAAACATTTCACTTACTGAAATCAATGAGAAACCTTCCAAATCCTTGCCTTTGGTACTGGGGCATGATCATTATGCATGAGACATTGTACTTCTGCTGGCAAAGCTTTTCCTGTGGGAAAGAGAAACAGATCAAGTATGTCAATGCACTGCTGAAGTGGGCAATTGCCTGCATCTGCCACTGTCCTTGTATGGTATCCCAATAAGGTGAACAAATGCATGCAGTCAGTACCAAAGTCAAATAATTCCACATTTTTAATTATAAGGAGGAAGCACCAAATATAAATAAAAATATTTTGAAGGCTAACTGCTCAGAATCTTAAAAATTAAATACATTGTCTAAACAGCAAAACGTTGCAAAGGAGGAGGGAGGAAGGAAGAGTGAACTATTTTTTGACCATTCTGTCAAGGATATAAAAGTTGAAAATTGTATCCATAAATACGGGGAAGTTGTATTTTCTGAAACTGCTATGAACTGCCTGCTGGTCTCCTTCTTTAGTTTCCAACTGAAACCATAAAATATTCTGGAAACAAGCAAAAACAACCAACCAACCTGAACAGAAACAATCCAAACCAACAACAACAAAAAAATCTGCAACCCAAAGCATACATGAATTCTTGTTTGAATCAGTCTTTGAGATAAGAAAGTATGACTGTATTTGAAACAACGAACATCGTAGTTGAGACTTACAGAAAATATTTCAAGCTTCTGAACTATTTTTCTTTGCTGTTGGCAGAAGTATTAAGGAGAACAGGAAATTACAAATGATAAAAAGGAGGAAAAAAAAAAAAACAACGAAAAATCACTGGGGATTTACCTTAGAGAAATATCCAACTAAATGGCAGCCTTTCTCATCATTTTTTGTAAGGACATAGAAGAGGAATGGTTCAACATCATAATACAAGGTTTTATGGTCCAGAAAGAGCTTAGCTAACAAGCAAAGATTTTGACAGTAAATTTTGCTCACATTTCCATCAACCTAGAAAGCAAGACAGATGCAGTTATCTCCTCTGCCACTAACACATTAGGACAAAACAACTTACTGAATTTAATCATATCCTAGATAGAAAAAAGACACATTAGGGTTTAGAAGAGAAATGCCCCACTTTCTTCTTAAGTAACAATTCTATAGGTAGTACTAATTGTTTTGCATTTTTAAGTATCACCCAAGTATCAAGATTTATTAAACCAAGTAACTTCACCTTTTAATTGTTTAAGTTAGACATGGCTCTTTCATTTCATTCCTGGAATGAAAAAGAATCTGACTGGTAGACAACAAAAAAATACTTAGAACTACATGAAACTGTACTTTGCAGCAGTGTACAACAATTTTAAAAAGTGTATTATGTTCAATTTTTAAGGTGGAAGGCAAACAAATGAGTTACTGATTATGTATCAGTCACAGCAATGTTTTAAGTATGTTAGACAAGACAAAATTTCTGTGCCAGGCTCAAACCCTATTGAGTGAGAGAAGTAAATTTTCAGGCTAAGTATTACAATTAGTCTAGGTATGTTAAAAGTGTAAAGAGTCAAGCTGTGACTCATACAGAAAAGCCAGGCACAGATGCTTATTTCCTAGATAATTAGTTACTCCCTGAAAGGGAAGGCTCAAAGGCAACAGAACTTTTGAAATAATATTCTTAGTGGAAAGGTTATCAAAGAACACCAGAACAAGCAAAAATCACTAGCTGCATTTCATATACTGTCAAATGGTATGCACAAAAAAGAAGGCATTTTCTATTCTAATTTGGTTTTAGTTAAGAATCCTAGATACAAACATGAGAAAAACCCAAACTTTTGGATACATTTCAGGATTTCAAGGTGACTTCAGAAGTATAGCTACCTTAACTGGATTAAATAAAAAACATTCAATGGAGAGCTACTGCTCCAAAAACAATCAGAATAAACTTGCATATAGCAAGCACACAGGAACCTATGAAACACATCAACATCTCATACAACTTAATCCATTGTCCAAATACTTTTGATTAGTTTTCATATATACAAGCCCTTCATTTTGTGTAACAAAAAATAGGTGCATGAAATTCCTCCAAGTATCTATGAGTTTCTACAGTCATCAGAGTAGCAATGGACATTAAAATGTTTGAAGTAAAAAGCCTAAACCACTTTATTTCTGAAGTCTTAAAAATTAAGTTCTTACTGAAGCACCTAAAATAGAGAAACGGCCTAAAAGCAGTGGAGAAAATTGAGACATTGCTTTCACATGCACCTTGTTTTTCATGCATTGTCTGTCCCCCAACCTTGCAATGCCCTTTTCAGAGCTGTGGTTTACTTTTTTCTTTCTTTTTTTTTTTAGTTATTGTTTACATATTGGCAGTAGCTAATAAAAATAAAGTGGAAAGCGGGATTTACCTACTGTATACCACATTCTTAACACCTGCTAGTAGAGAAAATGTAAGGTACTTTTGACCAGAACAATTTTGTTTCTCGACAGAAGAGATAAGTTTATTCACAATTTAAACCATTTGCTGGCAGACCTACAATCATAAAAACTGCCTAAGTCAGGAAGGAAGCAATCTTAATGCAGATAGTTAATAGCACAAAAACAAACAAGTGAATAAAATACTAAGATTCAAATTTAAGTATGAATTCAACAGTGCATCTACCATTGTTTGAATAGATAATGACAACGACTGAGCACAATTCACATATATACAATATGAAAACAAAAGTTTCAAGTAGAATCCATACATGCCACTAAAAAGAAACTATCAATATATACATCTAAATACTGCTGCTGAGAAACAACTTCAAAAGAAGTACTAGTAACCCTATCAGTCTTTTCTGTTAATACAATAGTAACAACTCTTGAGAAATATTAATATGAAGGTCAATGTATAGCTTTAATAACTGCAGGTATGGCATTTGAAACACAGAGTTTTATTGCCCAGGATATCCTCAAAACCTCCAGCTTAAAAAGTAATAGTCTCCCAAGAGAATAATTCCAATTATAAGGAAATACATATCCAAAAATTCAATCAGGACTTTATTAATTAAAGGCAGTATGCTCTGGCCAAGTTTGGACCAAAACTCCATCACCCAACCATGATGCTTCAGGCCAAGTTTCTCAAACATCCAAAAGGAAGGCAGAAGCACTTACCAACATTGGTATTTTTAGAATAGAGAAGAAACTCTGTTGCTTGCTTTCATACACTGGAAGCATCTACCTTAGGATTCTCCCTACACCCTCAATACTTAACCAGAAATGAAAGGATGAAAAAGGTACTTGTGCCCAGCAGGGAATGGCAATCCAAACAGACGGAGACCATAAAAGTTATCTTAAGCCTAATGCATGAAATACAAGTAAAGGAAGACTCATAAGAACATGGGAGGGTGGAACGAGAGGGAAGGTGGACTTGTTTTTTGCAGTTTAAGAAGAATCTCTAAAGAAGTATTTATGTTGAAGGGGTTTTTTTTACTAGCTCTACAGCAGGTCTGTGGTATCTACAGACTGGTTACTTTCAGAAGTATAGATTAACATTTTTTAAAATTTTTCTTTTAATGTACTCACCTCAAAAACTGAAAGGTCATTTCTTCTGTAGATTTCATTGGCTGGAGGATGAAACCAACCACATTTCTTTGAGTGCCTTAACAAAATGTTTTTACTTTTCATGTATTTAAGACAGAATTCACACAGGTAAAGCTTTGGTAATCTGTATAAAAATTAGAAAGATTTTATACAAAATTTGTTAAAAGGCTGTAAATAAAAGTGTTACCACAAAGTGAAAGGCCCTCCCCATGTAAATATAAGGTACCATAAGTAAATTCTCTGTATGTTTAAATAAATAAATTAATACCACATTAGAGTGATTGATTAAACATGCATCAGCCACTAGAAAATGAAAAAAAAAGAAAATGTCATATCCAATCAAGCACAGTGAACTAATTCAATGAAGTTGAATTCTGGTCAGCTGCTTTGTGGACCAACGTCTGGCAGATTCCAGTTGTTTTGCCCCTTCCTACATTTCACCTAAGCTTTTTTTGTGGTCGCCATCAAAGCAGGCACACTAGAGTCAAACCTCAAATTTCACCCTTCCCTTACTTTTAATGAAGGTGAAGTACAAAGCAGAATTCAGAGAATCTCCTCTTCAATTGTCCTCATTTTGTGTATGAGGAAGGTAGATTATCTTTCTTTACACTGTCTTTCAAATACAAACACAAACCCAAACCCAAAGCACACAAATGAAACACCACCAGCAAAACATACAAGCAAAGAGCCAGAAAAGGAAAACAAAACCATAATCAATACATAGTGGTAAATTATGTTTGTGCAGGACTAGGAAAATCCATCTTTTTAATGTATCTGTGATTAGAACTACTAAAAAATGTATCTTTTTTCTCACAATTACAAAATAATATTTACTTTTTAAAAAAGTTCTACATTATAAACAGTGAAAAAAAGAATATGAAAATAAATTACAATTATCACATTAGTAAAAACTCCAACAATATATGGCAATCTTGACAACTTGCTACCTTGCATATTCCTGTGGGTAAGGTGAGGAGTACCAGGTCTGGATCTCAAATTTTCCAAACTCAATCGCTGCAGGGTATCGCCCACTTGTTTCACCAGTGTCTTTACACCCAATTTTCTGTCAGGTGCAATAAAACCAAAATACTAGTTATAGAAAAAGTAAAAGGAATGTTAGCTTTATATCATCATTTTCAAACAGTGTGAGAAACCTAGGAGTACTCAAAAGAGTTGTTTAAATTTTTCCAACGTGAACAGATGGTGGACAGAGTTTACAAACAGTCAAATTGAAAGAAATGTTCACTGTTTATAAATGCCAAGCAACTAAATATTAAGTTAAGAGAGCAGTGCCTACAAGTAAGTGCACACAAATATGTGGTGCATGGTCCAACCAAGTAAGCGGCACAACTCCCTCCATTCTCTTGGAGTCCTTGGAATTTACATCGTAACAGTGGACAATAAACTAACACATACTAATCTTTGCTATCTTACTAGTTGAGCTAACCAGAAAAATCACTGTTAGACTCTAAAGAGCTGACAAAATGCAAAGGAAAGCAGGACAGGGGGAAAAAAGTAGTTTCAATGCCACAAATTTCAGAAACTTTACTACCTAACATTTCTGGACTGCATATGGAAGACAAAAGAAAGAGGAGATGGGAACTGTTTCTACAAACAAACAGAAATACAAACTAGTAATGAATTTGAATCTTTAACTTGTCATTATTGGTTAACACACTGAACTGAGATTAAATAAGGCTCACTGAATTGACAGGTAATGCCAGTTTTTGTACACTAAATCCATAAAAACATAAAACAAATTTACTTCTATTACTGAAAAAGTACAAGACATACTAATTTCTAATTCAATTTTATAAAAAGCAACAGTTTAAATACTACACGCACTTCCATTCTGAATCAGGTTCTCAAAGACACTGGTTGTTCATTAGCAGATAGATAGATAGATGCAGAAAAGTAAGGGGGTTTTACTGTTTTTACTACAGGAAGCTTCCTTGGAATTAAAAAAAACCCAAAAACCACACCAAAACCCCAAAATCAATCAAACCAACCAACCACCACCATAAAAAAACTGCAACCTAAAACCAAAACCCCAAAAGGCAGCTCAGTCAATACAAGCTTTAGATTGTAACTACACACTTTAAAGAAGAGCATTAACACCAGCTCCTATGAAAAGTTTTAGTCAGGTTCAGCTCAAGTATTTGTACTGCTAGAGGAAGTCTATGGTATTTAAACTCAAAAGGTATTAAATCATTAGGTAAAACAAAGTTATGAATTCACTAAAGCCAGTTTCCTACAGAACAGTTATTTGCTGGGACAGATTTTTTCTGCAGCGCCTGCTTTATTCACAGAGGAAAAACATTAGGCACAGTCTTATCAACCAGCATCCTCTCAGTCCTGACCAGGATGTCAGCTACGCTTAATCAGTGGTAGTCCCATGTCCAAAATGCTCAAGTATATCTTTCAAAGTCTATCTTAAGTGTCAGTTAACTGACCTAATCCAGTGTGATGCCTTTTCTCCTAGATAGGAGAATGCAATATGGTCTCCCAAATGAAATTCACAGCAAACATGCCACATTAGAGCAAAAGGAACATATTCCAAATGAAGATGGACAGACATATGAAATGAGATTTTTATTTACAGAAATAACTGCATTCTATGCAACATGAATTTTACCTCCAGAGAAAGTTCTCGAGCCTGCTTAAATACTTCCAAATCCTCCTGTGTAACAGTGTCCTTGCTTCCCACCAGAAATATATCTGTATTTTCTTGTTTGATGCTTAGTTTGATCTCAGTATCTGTTATTTAAAACCAGCAAAAAGTTTATTTACAGACATGAAGGTTACATGTACCTTATCAAAGTGATATTCCTAAATCAGATTGCAGTAACTATAGCTGTTATGACTTCCCTTTAACTAAATTTGGGATTATTAAGTAATAGAAATTAAACCTTCCCCCCTTATGTTCTGCAGTTTGCTGTTGCATGAGCTATTTTTGGTATATGCTTGTCCATCTGTATAAGCCTTTACAGTCCAGTTCTACTAAACTGCGTTTTGATTCTCATGAAATCGAGTATATTCTATGACTAGAAATACACCACCTGATAAATTCCAGTATACTCTTAACACGGGTAAGCTGTAAATAAGAGAAATATGTTGTCCTTAAAAGTTGGAGACTAATGCTGACAAGTCCACATTCAAACACTCTAAATGTATTTTTTCCTAAATAAGAGTAATTATAAAAAAGGTAGTTCACAGCAGTACAGATCAAGTGTTGTAGAGACTGTAGCAGGATGGACTTGTTCATGAAAAAGCAATGGAGCAGAGGGAAATTAATTGAAATGCCCACCATTACAAACACTGATGGCACACAACCATGATGACAAGACTACTGCCAGAGAAAGGGCAAGGAAGTAGGATGAAAAGTGGCTGGCTACTCATGCAGTACTACATGGCCATAAGCAACATTATGAAAGCATTTTGGGCTCCTAGTGTCACTACAGATGCAAAAAAAAAGAAAATAAAAAGGTGGTGGGGTATTAGTTGGGGGGAAAAAAAGTTGGAGATTTAGTCAACATTAGATAAAAGTTCAAGTTTCATTGCTTTTGTATGAAAAAGTGAAGTAAGAACAAGAGAAATAGCTACGTCCTATGTGACAATATAAGAATTTTGGTTTTGGATGGGACGCAGGTTTGGTTGGCGCTTTGACCTTTGCTTACCATCATCCTGATCAGGTTTAATCCTTCCGTCTGCAAAGCTCCCCTTCCCTGGTGAGAGGGTCCCCATCTGAGGGGTCATTTTATACTTTAATCTGCCTAGAATCCTGTGCTTTTTAAGGAAAGTTGTTCTCCTGAGGTGAGCAATTGCTTTAAAAGCATGTCCTCTAGACACACCCCGTTCAGAGGTACAGGCATGAGAAAGAAACCTACCCTTGACACCCTTCTTTCCATAGAAATGGGTATTAGATTTCAATGTGGAAGACAACTCTGGTTTATGATGCAAACGCTTGGGTGGTGCATAGCTTGGGTGTCCCTTTTTTCGAAACTGTCCCTGAGTGGTATAGATATGAGAGAGTCCATCAAAGAGTCCCTTAAGCTGACTATTATTATGAAGGCTACTAAAGGAGGGTACACTTGATGGACTGGAAGAACTTTGGGGAGAGCTAGAAAAGGTGGAAGTGCTGGACTTCTGCAAACTGGGGCTCTGACCAGAGATGGGGATTGGAGGTAGAAGTGAAGAAGGTGGAGGTTTTAGCTTTTGTGTGGTACCTGTAGCCAACACAAGAGAAGTGCATGATTGTTTCTGAGAGACCTTTTTCCTTGGACGATAGTGCTTTGAAAAGTCTATTATTTCACCTCGTGATCTGCGACCATCAGGTGATGGTGTAAAGAACTTAGTAAGGCCATCAATGAGCCCTTTGGTTTTCTTGTTAACTTTAAGTGTAGAGGCAGGTATGTAGGTGGAGGTGGTGGTGATTTTGGTGGTGGCACCAGGCCGAGTGGGGTCTGTAACAGGCAATCTGCTGCTTGAATCCTTCACAGATGCAGCATGAGCAGATGAAGGTGTGGTACAGACTTTAGTCTTTTGACCCCTACCAGGTGACCCCCTTCCTGTGAATGCATTCATGGATCCTTCATCACTGGTTACAGACCTATGCAAAAATTGGAAAAAAACACAAAAACAAACAGAAAAAAACCCAATTAACATTAGAAAAATCCATAACTATTAGAAAAATAGTAATAGTTTACACAAGTTACTTATGCCACTGTCCCTAAAAATCTGTACAGAAATACGCACTACAGAAACACATTTCACACTATGAAGTCAGTCAACTATTTTCTCTCTCACACACACTTTTCCATTTTCAGTGGGAGATCTTGTGTGTGGTTTGGTTTGGTTACTTGTTTTTATTTGTTTTGTTTTGTTTCCTTCTTTTCTTTTGGTTATCCCATCACTCTCACCTCCTCCTCCCACCAAGCTTATTTAGAAAAGGTAGTTCACAGCACATATAAACAGAAACAGCTAGGATAGCAAGATCTTGCAAACACACAGCCTCCACACCTGCTTTTACACATGGCAAATGTGCTTCTTTGGAGGAAAACATCAGTGCACTGTGTCCAAGCACAGTAACTGCTATATAGTTTACTGTACACACAAAGGAGTTGTACATAGTTGGCATTAATAAATTACTGCATATCGAAATACTTAACTTCAGGCTACATTTGCTTGAACTGCAGAGAGAGTCTATTAGTCCTTTAATGCAACACAGTCAGTTTTCAAGAAACTGCTGTTTTTAACATGCCAACATGACTAGTAAAAATTATCACCAAAGACCTAAAAGCAAAATGAGGAATTTTTAAAAAAGCATTACCCCAACACCGAAGAATTACACACTGAAGAGTGGTGTACTTTTAAGTATATAGAAACAGAATGTCTTAAAATATTTGCAGTAAAGAAATAGGAAGCATGATCAAATTGCATAGTTGCATGAAATCTTTTCTTTCCCTTTTCCATGCTACTCTTTGAAGTTAGCTTATTTACTTTGCAGTAGGAAGTTTTCTTCCACATATTTTGCCTTCTTAATTGAGATGCTGAAGTAATTAATTCCAACAGGTTACTTCTAATTAGAGATAGAACAGCCTGAGGCTACCATCTGGTTTACTGAACTCCAAGAGCCCACCAGTTTAAGAACAAGTCCTTTTCCCACTCACAGCTCCTAAGAGGCAACAAAACCAAAAACTTCTACGTTTTTTGAATCCTTTGGTGCCAAAAAAACTTATGCCCATCACAAGACCTATTCTCACTGCCAGATGTAGTAATCACCATTAGTGCCAGAGGCAAACACTCACCTGGTTTTAGTTAATCCTCCACAGTAATTTGCCTGTGAAGAGCTTCCTACAGATGGTCAACAGGCAAAAAATTATTCCAGTAGTACTGGACAGATTTTCTTTGTAGCACACAGGAAGAACTAATTAGTGTTAGCTAATGTTCCTGAATTCTGTATGACCACACACTTTTCTGTACGACACTGCCATCTTCTGTAACCCGCAATTACTTTTACATAGTATTCCACCAGGGAGAGTCTCTTCTCTTAACCTATCTCCTAAACATTGTTCTTGCAAAAGAACATTATTTTGTTTTATACACATATTAGACACTGAGGTAATAGAAGAGTGCCTACAGAACTGCAAATGTTTATTACACAAAGAACTCCCTCAAGTACTACTCTAACACGCTTATGTGGCTCACATGATACAAAGAAAATCTTTATTAAAATACTCATAATCATTGTCCAATGCCAAAAGAACTTCTGCATCCTTTAGCAAGACATTTATTTTAGAAGTGGTACCTCAGAATCCCATTTAAAAAATGTAACAGTAAAACTCCCACAATCTTCCTAACCTTTCTTTTACATGTATGTGGACAGAAAAGAGCAGAGCTACAGAATTACAAGAAAGACATTCCTGGTAAATCCACCTGGAGAATCCAAATCAAAGAATGTTTTCAGAGAATAAGGCAGTACTGTGTTAGAAATCTAGCCCCCAGTTGAAGGCTTAAAAATTTCAAAGGGTAAAACCAGAGAAGTAACTAGAGATATATGGAGTATTTTTATCATGCACATACAATGACATACAGGAATTTCAGTTAAAACACTGAAAGCTATATGGCTATTTCAGTGACCTTCAAGTTTCTAAGTTATTTAGTCAGGAGGAAAATTAAGTAGTAAAAGAATGTTTTACTCGCTCTTCTTCTATAACCATACTGTTGTGACCCACTACAACTACATGTCTTATTTTCATGTAGCACAACACTTCATCCTTGTCCTGTACTACTTTCCTACAGCCACGTACACTGGTCAAGGACCAAAAAGGCAAGATGAAAGATACTGGCTGAGAAAAATGGGGAAAACCTGTACTGCACCACTAATATCAACTTGACTAGTGTACTATGCTCTAGCACTGCAAGTACATTTTTTCCTTCACTTTTTTCATGTTTGGTCCACAGACTTGTAGAAATCCTCCTGCTGTAAAATGAAGAGGTTTACAGCAGCTACTGTGCAACTCTGAATAGTATCAGAAAAGCTTTAAAACTACAGACAAAAATGATTGGGCAACAGCCACATGACAGAATGAGTAGTAGATAGAGCTAGGAAGTTTTTCAGCTGCTGAGTTGACATGGGCAAACAGATAAATAGGAGAAGAAAGGCATAGAGGGGGTGGGTACATGTGATGAAGTACAACATACTACTGGAGTTAACACAGAAACTGTTCCTGTTTAGCACTGCATTATGTCCAGTCAGTTTTTGAATGCTACTTAAACAATCCTCCAACCATGTCCAACTACAGTGTTCCCTGGAAAGTTACATGGCAAAAGAATTAACAGCACTCTCTTGTATTAGATAAATAGATTCCCGAGAAGCAAGAGAAACTCCAACCTTTTTTTTGTCGTAACCAATGGCTGCTTAACAGGAGAATTCAAGAAATAATTCCTTCAAGAGTACCACTGAAACCAGAAGTTGCTTGGTTTCCTGTTTGGAAGTGTTTTTGTGAGCTGGTATTAATCAATAAAGTCATTTTTATACAACTTCTGCAGAGACCTTTGAGCAGAAGAGTTTCCTGAAGTTGGACTTAACTAACTCACTATTATCTGCTTAGTATAGAGGCCATATATACTTAAATTATTTGAAGTTACACTTAAAAGATAGCTGTGGCATGTTATCATATACCTATAGCAGATACAAGTTAAAGTCTATACGTTTTGTTTAAAAATTATGGCATTTAGAAAAGTAAGTGATAGGAAGTTTTTTAATCACCTTCTGACATGACACAAAAGCACTCACTTTAAGAAGTTATTGGACATTGAGCTAAAAGACTCATCGCTTACATTCCCCAACTTGAAATATGGTTAGAAACTGTAGTTGAACCTGTATAAACTCTTATCTAACTACATTGTCAGAAACACACAAAAAAACCAACCAAAGGAAAAAAAATAACCAAAACACACCACCAACCAAACACAAACAACCAAAACCCAAACAACCAACCCAAAAAACCACCAAAACCCCCACCAAAACACCACAAAAACCCCCACAACAAACAAGAGAAACCTACAACATTCGTTGCTTTAGCTTATTTTTCGGTCGTCCAATAGGTTTTGCATATCGTCGCCTTATTTGGGCAGCTTTCTCATGAAGTAGCTTTCTCCCTTTCTTCTTTGGTCTACAGACCTGGCAAATCCACATTCCTACAAAAAGGAGAAAGAAGTCTATTGTACAAAGTTTATTTAATCTGCACTGAAGGGGTCTGCCAGGATACATGCCACGTTCTCTGGGGTAAACAAATTACCTTATAAACAGAACGCAGGTTAGGGGAAGTAGACAGAGAGAAGTGATCCACTTCCATACTTTAACACTTTCACACTTTAAAGCAAAGTACTTGTGAAGAGGGGGGGGAAAAAGACAAGAAGCATCACAGAAAATATTGTGAGCAAATGAGTTCTTAGGAGAACTTCTGTGCTAGATTGTCCCTCCTTACATTACCTAGATCTTTCTTCAGACACAGTAAAGAGAAAAAAACACAGGTGTGTTACAAAGCAATCTAGGCTACAATGCCCTGATGAAAATAATTAGATCACACATAGGTATGTTTGTTTTAAAGCTGGATGACCATGGCTGAACACCTACATATAAGGCTGGAGATTTTGGGCAAGGGTCGGGGGGGGGGGTGCAGGCAGGAAATAAAAAGTTGGGTAAAGTTTTTAGTGTAAATTGAAGATTAAATAAGGGAAGCCATAAAGATGTGAGAGCAGAAGTGAGGCACTGGTGCTATACGTTAGAATCCTAAAGATTAGAGAACCTGAAGGCACAGATGTTTTGTTTGTTTTCTAAATTGCTCTTTCAAAAAGCAGGCTCTTTAACCTACTTTAAGGTGTGGTTTTTTGTCACTGTATATACTTCAAACATTTTAACAGCCTTCATAAAACTTCACCTTCAATAAAACGGCCAATAATTCAATACACAAATTCACCTGGTCAGGTAACAACAAACCTTTACTATTTTCCTGAAGGAAAGTATCTCAAATAAAGAAAAGAAGAATTGGCTTTGACACGGGTAAAAACATTCTTTTAACCAATGCAAAAAAAATTAGCACATTCAAGAGCTTTTGGTCACTTAATATGAGAAAAGACTAAATGGAAGTATTTTAATTGAAATTATTTTTATTATCACCTTTTGGCATTCGGGCAAGTGGTGGGTCACAGCACTCCATGTGGAATCCTCTATCACAGGAGTCACAAAAGAGCATGTTATCCTGAAAGGAGTTGGGGTGGGGTTATGAGAGCAGGAAGGGAGGAAAAAAGAGGAAAAAAAAGACTTAATACATCATTGCTTGAAATCATACATCAGTGATTTCTATTTGCACAAGCACTAAGTATAGAGCTACAGTAAACAATGAAACACTAAACAGTCTAACTTACTGCATTTTTGCCTTGGATCCTACATGCACTGCATGTCTTGCATTCAATACACTGCCACCTTAAGGCCTTCACATTTGTTGTTAACTCAGGGCAGAATTTCAAACATGATGGATGTCCTAAAAAAAAAAACAACAAAAAAACAAACAAAAAACAACAACCAAACCAAACAAACAAAACCACTTGAGATTTAGGATTGGTACAATTGAGTCTTAAGGTCAAGAGGATGTAGCCAGCACTGCCAGAATCCTGTGAGTACCAGCTGTTTGCAGAACTTGGCAGTCTGTTATGCAACTTGTCTAATTCATAAGGAGATGCAGAATAACTGTCATAAAGCACATTTATGAAGGTAAGTGTAAAGTTGACTTCTACTGAAATGGATGCCTATGAATGGTCTACAGAAGCACCTGAAAATTAACTTTCATTTTCACCAGGTTAGCATATTAAACTGCCATTGGTTCTGAAGAGTTATTTTCACAAACTTGACCCCACTCTTTCCATAGCAGTGCAACAAAAACAGAAGAAATCTTTAGATAAAACCGTATTAGTTATTTTTCTAAGCATATACTTACTAGTAAAATTATATGCACTTTTCATTCCAACTTACTTGTTAATTATATACAAAAAAAAAATGCTAGAGCAGACAATTGAAAAAAAAAAAAAAAAAAAAAAAAGGCAGGAGGCAATTTACACAAAAACAACCTTACAAGGAAAGATGCAAAATGGTGCATAAAAAGAAAGAGTAGTTCAGCTACCTCCTCCTATGAAACTAGACTTCATTCCCTGGCAGGAACATCCTCTTTCAGTGGCAGCTAGGAAGGCCAGCAAGGCTTTTCCAAATAATTCAAGGTGTCAGACATCTGAATGCATACACCACCATAGGCAACACTAGCAGTGATTTTTTAATGTGTACCCTTAATCCAGGAAAGGTAAAAGCACTCCTAAATAGGAGGAGATAAGCCTTCCCAAGGAAACACTTTTTGCAAGTATTAAATTGAGAATTATCAAAAATATCAACCCACAAGTTGTCAAATAAGAATCAATGATGTCATGCTGTAAATATAAATGTCTGCAGTGTTGTGATGCACATGAAGGATGCTCACTTCTCACTGTCACAGTTGGGGTACATGCTTTCTTCCAGGTAATGACCTAGTCACAGTGATTCAGACTCTCTCCTTCTGCTGTTTCTCAGCCCATGACTAAGCCAAACCACCACCATCAGACACACAGGCTAATTCATGTGCATTTGCTATTTTTGTCTTCTAATAGACTGAGGCAAAAGCCACTTCATTAAGTGCAAATTTCAGACTGTATTTCCTTTTATTGTATGTACTTCAGGCTTCACCTACTTCTTGTTAAACTTGAAAAGAAAACTTAAACTATGTAAATACAGCATTTAAAAAAAAAAAAAGGAATATAATATATCAGTAAAGACAATCAATTCAAAGACTAGTTTCAAAAAAAAGACATTGAAAAACTATTGCCATTTGATTCTTGGCATACAGTTAAAGAGACATTAATAAATTAACGGTTAAAACTGAGTATGAACCTCAAGGGACCTCCAGTCCAACTTCCTCTGCAGTAAGCAGAGGCATCCTCAACTAGATCAGGTTCTCCAGAACCCTGTCAAGCCTCGCCTTCAGTATCTCCCAGGATGGAGCCTCAACCACCTCCCTGGGTAACCCACTCCAGTGTTCCACCACCCTCATGGTAAAGAACTTGCTCCTAACATTCCATCTAAATCTGCTCTTCTCTATTTTGAAAACATTGCTCCTCATCCTATCACTACAGGCCTTTGTAAACAGTCTCCATCCCTCTCAGAGGCCCCCATCAGGTACTGGAAGGCTGCCATTAGGTCTCCCTGGAGCCTTCTCTTCTCCAGGCTGAACAACCCCAGCTCCCTCAGCCTATCTTCATAGGAGAGGTGCTCCAGCCCCCATGATCATTTTTGTGTCCCTCTTCTGGACCTGCTCCAGCAGGTCTATGTCCTTCCTGTATTGAAGTCTCCAGACCTTTTAATTTTTCCTCTTTCTAAAACTTCAACTCGGTTTAAAAATCTTTCAGCAGCAGCAATTTAATTGCTTCTGCACCTTTCAATTGGGCTAATGAAAGAAGAACTCAATTCCAGTTCTTAAGACTATAATTTTTTAAAAATCAAAAGACATGGAAGAGCACAGAGTGGGGTGGGACAGAGGAGGAGCAATGTTTTTATATCAGGATTTGTTTTCTCACATCTGACACCTTAAATTTTAATTACTCCTTTAGAAAATGCCCAGTGCGAAGTGACATAGTGCATTTTTTTTCTGTTGGCCTAAATACATTATCCTCCCAAATACCACAAAATACCAGGCATCTCAGTGTGCAGAGACAGGTCAAGTAGTTTCTGATTTCATGAACACAGAAGCATTACCTGAAGAGGCATGAGTAAGACAAAAAAAACCTTAAAGGAAAGCAGACATGCCAGTAGTGGGCACTGTGATTTAATCTCTGATCAATTTCCTTGTTGGGCACAACATACAATTTCCTTTTCTATTTGTTAGACAGCAAGACCAGCTTTAAGATATACTGCAATGTGCAAAATTACAAATCCAATTACAATAAATGCCCACTTGAGTGAAGTTTTGTTATTTATAAATTGGACTAAGATTGGGTTTTATTTTAGTTAAGCATCAGTAGCTCAAGTTTAACCATCCAGCAATCTTGACTGGCAGTCCCACATTTCATTCTTTATCTCTAATACATCTGAGGAACTAATTAAAGATAATTCAGCCTTAATGAGGCTGAGAGAACATATCAGTGTTAATTCAAATGGAAGCTGATCCATGAAAGTCAAGACTTCCAGTTCTAAAGCATTTTAGACCAACCAGGGAATTATTGCACTAACAGAAGAGTAGCTGATATCTAAGATCACCCTACCAATGTAAACTCTGCGTACCTGAGTCTAACCTTGCACAAATCCTATTAAATTTCCAAGTATTAGAATACAGATTTGAAAATATATGAAACCTGTGTATTATTCAAGGAAGACAGCTTAAAATCTGTGAGGTTTGGTTTTGCATATTATAGTCGAAAAGCCACTTCCTTACTTCACTGTTTAAGCCTTTGTTTAAACACACTTAAAAAATTACATGGGCTAAAATACCAACAGTCTGTCTGGGGTGACAGATTCAAAAGCACACAATCAAAGGCACACCCTTATTAACTGAAAACACATTTTTTGATTCACACTCTCTCGGTTTTAGTCAAGTACTTATGTAGCTATCACAATACCCAACACAGATGATCTTCAGCACACAGTTATTCTTCTCCTACAAAATGATGATACAGATGGACTTTGAATTCAAAAACATCAAAATTCTTTCACTTTCAGCCTTTTCAAAAGCAGTGCTGGTTTATGCAGACCCTCCTGCTTCTCTTCCTATTTCCCTCCTGAGCACTTCCCTTTCCTTCATTCTGGCATAGAAATTGGTATGGTTCTGCAGCGCAACCAGGTACCAGCACAAAGGGGTAGAATCAAGCAGCTGGATGTTGCAGTCTGACTTTAAGCAGCACCGCTGTTTTGTCTTTGAAATGGGATGGTCCACATTGCAAAGCTAATTTAACAAATGTACTTCCCAATGCAGCTGTAAGACTATGGGAGCTGACTCTTTTTTTTTTTAACTGGCACAGCTAAACAAAAGCAGTCCTCTCACCTGCAAACCATACTGGACTGCTCTTTCAGCATAAAGCTATCTTCCCCAGTGCATTGGGATTTTTCAGACTCAGAGGATTTTCACATCCAGAACTCTACCAGTCTCACCAGGAACATCTTTTTAACGTGGCATTCCTAAAGAGAACTACCCAAGTTTCTCAGGCAAATCCCTCTGTGAATCAGGAATGACACAGGCCAAAACCGCATTCGGTGCCATTTGAAGTATTATGCAAATCCCCACTTTATTATGGTTTTTAAATTAATCAGATACACAACAGCAAAGACTGCTACAGTCTTCGTTATGATTATCCCTCACCTTCTGAAATGCTGCAAATACATGCAAGCAAAAATCTTAATCATCACTTGACATCTCAGTGCAAAACTGAGTTTTCAGATCTAATAGATTCCAAACAGTATCAGAGTTCCTGTACAAGTGTGATTTCCCTATTAATTTACTCAACAGATCTATACTTTCAGCACAAAGATGAATTCACCCCTTTCCTTTTGTAGTTAGCCAGATGACAAGATTTTTACTTAAAATAATTTTTTTAAGTCACTTCCATCCTCTGCTTTGAGTTCTCAGCATAAGTCCCAAGTGAGAATGACACCCAGAAATGTAAAGTATTTTTACTACCTTAAAAGCAGTCTTAAACATAAACATTTCCAGTATTTGTAAATTCAGCCAACTTACCACTGCTGCCACAGTCTGCACACGACAACAGCTCTTCTGGTTTCTTTTCACGATTTGATTCTTTTGTTCCCAAACAAAAGCTACATATCGGGATGGGATCAGCTCGTGGCTAGATTTAAAAATAAACAGACAGTTAGCTAGCAAAAAACCCATCCCACAAGTCCAAACCCTTATTTTCAACCTTTACCTGACATGTCCTACATTCATTTTACTAACTTCAGAATAACAAAGTTCAGTATCTTAACATACTTCATAAGTATTAAATTGGCTCATAATAAGCAACCTTTTGTACTAATTCATGCAAACCAATACAAGACCAGAGTTAACAAAAATGAGCAAAAATTAGAGCTTAGGACATTATTATTGAACACACAAACTGAACTCCAGAACACAGAATCACAGAATTTATTTGTTTGGAAAAGACCTTAAAGATCAATACCCTTATCTAAGTCTAACAAGTCTGCTGTTAGACCATGTCTCTCAGCACCACACAATTGCTCGTTCTTCAGATGCAACAGCGGTCAAAAATTAAGATGTAAATTTGCCTTTACTGCAAATAAATGCAATGAATACAGTTTCTTTCTGGAAGCAAACCAGGGACTTCTACAAAAACTCTTAAATGTAAGACATTGTATTACATTTCCACCCGCTAGAACTCATACCTCCTTATAAAACTACCATTTTAGGGTAAAAACATTGTATTTCCAGTACTATTCATTTTTAGACTCCACTGTTTTTCACTTACTCAAACATGTAGATGACCAATAAGGAGCTTACTGATTTACTATACACAGAGTGATAATTTTCTCAGAACTCCTAATATTGACTTGTCATCAGCTAAGAAACCCACAAACAACACAAAACCAGAACAAACCATGCAAAACTGAAGGAAATTGAGGATGTTATTTTTCTGTGTAACATAGCTGCGTGCAGAAACATGTACTTAGAGATAAAAGGAACATGGCTAGTTGTAAACTGATGTAGTAGTTGGTTCTGAACATAAAGCCACAATGTCTGCTGAGTGCATTCCTCCAAAGAGTTACCAAGAATGCGTGTGACTGTTGACACTGACATTAGCTGTAATACTCAATCAGAATAAAACCAAAAAAATCTTTCCATGTCTGGAAGCAATGAAGTAAGGTTTTTAGAGAAAGACTTAAGATTTGATATAAATTTACTTCCTGTTCTTCCTAATATGTGACTTAAAAATCCAAAATTAAAGACCCCAAACAGTTCCTGCCGTAAGTTTTAAAGCTTGAATGAAACTTCTTGCCTGCATCATACAAAATATTAATGCCTACAAGCAAGTATCTGTAAACAAATTTGCAACAAACAAAATCATGTGCAACTATTTCTTCCAAGTGGGATACTCAAGTAACAGAGCACTTTCCCAGACTGACTTCTAGCTATCACAACTACTCAAAAATTAGAATATTTTTTTTTCCAAATTCATAGTTTCCAGGCTTAGCTAAGCAGTGGTTTTAGTTTGCTGTATTAAAGTAATAATTTGTGGTCTTCACCCCCAACTTTCACATTTCCACTCTGTGCCACACTTCAAAAGCATGACCTATGAATCTTTATTCTATTACAATTCTAGGAAGTGGGGAACACTTGGTTTTTAAGGGTGTTCTTTAGAAGGCATCAGTTCTGCAAAGATATGCTCTTATACCTCAACACAGAACACTGAAAATAGTTTTGTATTATTGAGCTTTAGGAACATCTTAAATCAAGTGGCAGATTCCAAATAACATTAACAACAGTGAGGTAAAGTCCTACCCAGCCAAGTGCAGCACACATATCCTTACCCTGGCCTACAACCACTTCCCATTTGAACATACTCTTGAGACATAGTGCTTCCTCTGAAAGCTTAGCCACTGTTCATCTCTTCACAATCCCAATTACCAGAATACTGAGATACTTGTATGTTCCAAATAATACACATTTTCAAACACTTTCTAAGTATGGAGACGTCTGTTCTCTTCCATAAACTACAAAGAACTGCAACATTCCCTTCTTATAACTAATAGGAACAAACATTGGCTGGAGCCCTTGTCTTACTGAGGCCCCCCCCAATGGATAGCTGAAATACTAAATTGCTACCTGGACTATAAGTGCTACCTGTTGAAGTTATAAAACTGGCAGATTTCTAATTTAGTGATGCTTAATTTAAAGACAAAAAATAATTATTAATTCCCTGTCAGTTTTGGCAGAATAGCATTGAATGAGATCAGTGGGAATAGGTGGGAAAGGATATACTAATTACCTGCAGAATTTTCCACTTGCAAGTTAAAAGAAAAGCATACATAAATATAAAAATTAATTAGCTACAACTCTAGCCACTAAGATATCATAATTCAACAGACTTGTTCCATTGTTATAAACAGACTTTTATTTGGATCAAAATGATATATAAAAAAGACAAAATAATCACATAAATCACACCAGTAATCAGGAGGAGAAAAATGGTCCAGAGCTATTCAAATTCAGCTGTTCACTTAGAGCATCTTGTGGACATTTTTCAAATGCTACTTAAAGTTTAATAGAGATACTTTAAAAAGAAAGATTATTCTTTTAGTGGAGTCCAAGTTAAAAAAAAAAAAAAAAAAATTAAAAAAAATAATCTCTTCCAAGCACATCATTCTCCCTCTCTTTAATGTAACAGTGCTTCAGCCACTTCAGAAAGGCTTACTCTGATAAATAACGTACAAAACATCACACATCATTCAAATCTAGGTCCACAATCTCATTTATCTTTCCAATATTTTTTTCTTGCTCTAGCAAAAGACTTCATTATTTCACACACATCTCCTTTTCTGTCGTTGCTGGGGGTTTTTGGTTATTTTTGTTTGTTTGTCTGGTTGATTTTGTTGGGGCTTTTTGTCATTGTCAGTTGGTTTTTGTTTTTAGCTGAAGGTAAAATAAAGGACAAAGGTTGTTGGCAGTTCAGGGCTACAATGACTGATGTTCTCACACCAAAACCTAAAAACAGAGAGCTTGCAAATCCTATCACTTCACACAAAAGTTTTCAAAAAACTTACAGGTGTCAGTATATATTGTGAAGTCACTTGCATTACTAACTGTATTACTGGGTCTGATCTCTGAGCCACTGAAAGTTAAGAATGCACACATTCTTGTCAGCACAATAAGTAATCTCGTTTCATATTGCTTCATCTTGCACAATCAAAGCAAAATTATGTTCAAACTGGTAGTATTCCTTCTGAGTCACAACTGTCTCAACTAGGATAAACTACGTTTTAGATAGGGTTTTTTGTTTGGTTGGGTTTTCATTTGGTTGGTTTTTCAATAGGTCAGAACATAATTCAAACAGAAATGCCTCTCCTACCTGTATCCTGGCGACTAATCATTGTTTTTTAATTCCATTTCATCTCTTACAGGAACTAGTACAGCCAGTTACTGCAGGCCAGTTATACCAGATGAACCACTAATATTTATAACTAAGGCTAAATAAGATGAAAAAACAAAAAACCCAACAACTTCTTCATCACATATTTAAGAACATTAATAATTGTGATTTAAAAAAAAAAAAAAAAAAACAAACCCACAAACCCACAACAAAAAACCAAACCAAACAAACAAACAAAAAATCCACCGCCAACTATTTTAAGAGTATGGCATCCGCCCTGTCACTGAAGATGGTTCTAAATAATGCTACCCTAGTACCATACCATTATTGCTTTAACAGAGCTAATAAACAATTCATTACTTTAAGTTTGGGAACAAAGTAAATCACAGCTCTTAAAAAGGTTGCACTTTTCTAGGCCACTAGAAACTGTACATCAAAAGTTAAAAGGCTGCCCTATAAAAATACCAATTTTCATTTCAACTTCACTCACATTTCAAATAACTCCATTTTCAATTGCAGTAGTTACAAATTTGCAGAAAATTCATGCCCTATGCCAATGTACAGTTGTCTTCAGAAACTGAAGTGTCATGCAGTCAGGCAAAAACCCTTTTTTTCCTTACACTTATTTTTATCTTTTAAAATTATTATATACCATGAAGCAGCAATAGAACATGAAATCAGCACCTGTAAACAGGTTGGGTTTTTCTGTTACTTTCCAATTAGAAATTGCACAGTAATTATTAAGGCATTGTACATCCAACCACTCCAGTTTATCCACCCTCTTAAAAAGTAGCATGGTATTTTTATTGTCGTCAGTTATTTTGGCTCAGAAATCCTCGTGATGCATACATACTGATCACCTGCCCAAGGAGTGCTGAATGGAGTTAAATCCAGTTGGCAGCCAATCACACATGGTGCTCTCCAGGGTTCAGTATTGGGGTCAGTTCATTTTAATACCCTTATCAGCAATTTGATGAGTGTATTGAGTGCACCCTCAGGAAGTTTGCAGATGACACTAAAATGGGTGGCATTGTTGATCTGCTTAAGGGTACAAAGGCTCTGCAAAGGGATCTGGACATGCTGTATTGATGCGCTGAGGTCAGTTGCACAAGGTTTAACATACCCAAGTGGAAGGTGCTTCACTTGTGTCACACCAATCCCATGCAATGCTACAGGCGAGGGGCAGAGTGACTGGGAAGTTGCCTGGTGGAAAAGGACCTGGGGCTGCTGGTAGACAGACAGCTGAACATGAGCCAATAGTGTGTTCAGGTGTCCAAGGTGGCCAACAACATTCTGGCTCACATAAGAAGTAGTGTGACCAGCAGGAGTATGGAAGTAATCATGCCCTTGTACTTGGCACTTGTGAGGCCACACCTTGAATACTGTGTTCTGTTTTGGGCCCCTCCCTACAAGAAGGACACTGAGGTGCTGGAACAGATCCAGAGAAGGGCAACAAAGCTGGTGAAGTCTAGAGAACAGGTCTTGTGAGGAGCAGCTGAAAGAACTGGGATTGTTTAGTCTGGAGAAGAGGATGCTGAGGGGAGACCTCACCACTTTCTACAACTGCCTGAAAGGATGTTGTAGTGAGGTGGGGGTTGGTCTCTTTTCCGTAGTATTAGGTGATAGGACAAGAGGAAATGGCCTGAGGCTGTACCAGGGGAAGCTTAGATTGGAAAAAAAAAAAAATTCCAGAAAGTGGTCAGGCATGGGGAGATGTTGCCCAGGGAGGTGGCAGAATCGCCATCCCTGGAGGTGTTCAAGAAACATGTGGACATGGCACTTCAGGATGTGGTTTAATGGTCATGGTGGTCTGAAGTTGACAGACTTGATGATCTTCACTATAATTCTAAATTTATGTTTCTTACAGTAAGTGTTGTGTTGTGAAATACAGTATCAAAATTTCTTGAACATACGCAAGTTTTAAACAGATTAGTCTAATTATTAGTTTGGTAGAAGGTAACTCATTAAGCCTGTTACACATATAGTACATGTTAAATTAGGCATTCTTATTCATGTTCACAATAAAGTCTCAAATGTCAGAACACTGTTTTAAAAGCTGTGTGAACCAGAAAAGCTACACAGGTACATTTTCAAGTGACTGGCTTACTAAAATGAGTATCACAGACTACTTGGCAGGTCCCAGTCTGTGTGTCTGCCTTAAGCATTATATAAACCCTTGCTCTGATCTCATAAATGCACCACTTCCTAAAAAGCATACTAAAAAGATGAAGAAAGAAGTCTAGAGCTCAGTTACTCCTGACAAAAATGTGGCCCTATGACATTTTTTTTTGTCCTGCATAAAAGACCCCACAAACAAAACCATCAAAAAAAGAATCCTAATTAAGCGTCTGCCCCTTCAGTATCTAGAGAGCAAAACTGAAGACCATCAGATAGTCAAGTCTGGAAGTGACTCCTTTTATTGGTGGGGCAATGCAAATCCATCAATAATTTCACCTTAAGCATGCCTACATATCCTCAACCTGAGTAATGACAGCAGGAAGACTTCTGAGCTTCTACCCCACCACAAAAAGCAGGAATGTATGAACAGCAGAATAATCATGGGAACCTAGTGAAGGTGTAGGAGGCAAGGGGAGACTTCAAGTTGGTGCAGCAGGTGAAGTGGAGAAGAGCATCACAGCTCATCCCTTCAGATGTGTTTGATACAGGGTAGAAAACAGAAAGAAAAGCAACTTTAAGTCCTGAGAAAGTCTTGGCTTTGAGTATTTAAGGTACCCACAACTGTAAATCCCACTGAAAGTAAGAAGATTACTATTTGCATTGCTATAGCACTCTAAGGCTTGAGACAGATTGTCTGAAAACTGCTAGGCATTAGCTGTCTACAAACAATTATTGTTTTAAGTGCTGGTCTCAATAAATGTTGTACACACATTAAAAGAACTGGAAAGTTTCACACACACTCCCAACAAATTTCTATTTGAACAATAAACTAAAACCTCAGCTGTTCACATTTACAACTGTCTCTCAATACTTTTCAGAAACACCTCAACATCATCTGACAACTTGATGGATGACACATCCCTATGCACAATAAACAAATATTAGATCTCTATGGATAGAAACAGCACGCAAGATATTTCAGAACAGAAAGTCAAATGACTACTGCCAAAACTTCACTAGGGATCCACTGTTCTCGTCCCAGTCTTCACTCTTCAATTGAGCTATTTATAACCTTAGAACACTAGCCTTCCAAGCGATGCCTTTGGGTTTTATACAGCTCAGATTCTTCTTTTTCCAAAGTAGGAAGTTTGCACTCTTCACACTTCTCAAAACTTACTCATTTTTTATCTATGTAGATGTCTTAAAAGCATCAGATATCTCTGTTACTTGTCACATCCTACCTCTTTCACAAAACTTATGTGCTTCAGAAAATTACCTATCCTCCTCATGACCTCATCTTCTACACCATCTGTTGCATATGACGACACATAGTTAAGACACACACATCCACATAACTAGTACACAACCCTTACAAGAACCTCACCTTTAAGTACACTTCTAGGCATTCATTTTGAGGTAAACTTACAGAAACATCCATCTCTCTACCGTTCTGCTCATCACTTGCTTCATATTTTCACTTTTTAAAAAATGTAACTCGTTTTCTTCATATATTTAGCAGATTACCAAACATCTTGGCATGGAATCCACTGGTTTCTGTCACAAGTATGTGCAGTTATTTGAACAGAATTGTATTTCTTAGCTCTGAATTCTATCTGTTGCTGCAGCAGAACTAGAATGAAGCATGTGATACATGTAATCACAAATGGGTAAGCACTGGTGCAATTCATAGCCCATGATCCCATGGGCGTGTCAATTTTTGCATTATTTTGGTGAAAATTATCACTTTAAGCAGATGAAATGAACTCCAGTATGAATAGCACACACCTCGATGCCATAATATTAGGTTTACTCAGATGTTTGTACATACGCTGCTTTCTTTTCGTAACTTATTAACAAAGCCATCCTACAGAAATGTGTATAAGAAGTTTGCAGTGTGGCACAAGATAATTATTAGTTGTCTTGATGCTAATTCATCAGAGAAAAAGTTTAATTGTGTATTAAATTATCATATGCATATTTTATTTGGTTTACTTTGGGGGGCAAGCTTACAGTCAGCTCTATCTAGATTTGAGTAGCACTATATTAAATACGGAAGTAGAGCTTTATGAGACTAGACTGGTGTTTGAAATGCGTACAATGTATTTTATGCAAGACCTAAGAGAACAGCAGTTTCTCACTTGAGTAACTGTTTAAATCCATGGCAGAGGGATGATAATGTAGGGTTACTTTGCTGTTATTCCAAGAAGTTACCCCAAAAGCTGGCATTTCAAACACCTGAAACAGATTTCTCTGTTAGTCCCTTCTTTATATGTGTAGGTAAAGTTCAATATTGACATACTGTGAAGAAATTATTCCTCCCTATATAAAAATGCAATTTTATAATTGAAATCCCCAATCACTGTAGCTCATTTTGCAAATACAGCAAAATTGTTGCCATTATTATATAATAAAGCACTGTTAACTATGCTACCTAAACCATATCTCAAACAGTTCATTAAAATAAAGAGACAGTAAATATTTCATAGAAAAGAAGCCCTTCTTAGAAAGGTTTCCAAGTAGGCCTATTAAATAAAGTTAAATGAAAGTCACTTGAAGGAAACTGGCTTGAGATTTGCCTTCAATTAATACAGCTAAGCTGGGGGCAAGGAAAAAGACGAAAACAATACCAACCACACACACACACACCCCTCCGATGAACTAAGAAACAATTACTGCAGCAATTTGTATTGCATGGCTTCTTCTGTTTTGATGACTGTGTGAGTGTCTCAGTCCAGAGAGGGAGAGAGACTCAGTTCTTTTGAATATTCCTGCGTTATGAAATTAGAGGCACAAACAAGGCCAAAATATCAACAGCTAGACTATTTATTACACAAATAAAGTGGATGGATCAGAAGGGGAGAGAGAGAAAATAGAGAGGGAGAGAGAGAAGAGGGAGAGAGAAGAGGAAAGGAATTCTATTACCACACCCCTCACCCCCCAAGACAGTTTGAGTCTGTAAAGGAAGAGTGCTGCAGCTTTAGCTGTAGAAGAGATGTCCTCTGAGCAGCCTCTTCAGCTCCATGAGTTGCAGCTGGTGGAACTTAGGACACAGAGTTCCTCTTGGTTACATGGTGATGTCTCTGTCCTGGTATTCTCTCAGTTTTATTTCAGAGCAGCATTGCCCCAGTCTTTTCCTTTGCTCGTGTTTTCCTTCTCAGCAGCATTGTCCAGGTGTTTTCTTCCTACTGAGCCAGTAGTTGCTCAGATCTTTTATACAGTTTTTAGGTCGACTGGCCTCTGCCCATTTCCAGGACAGCAGCAGTCTCATGAGCAATCTTTATTCCAGTGGCTCTGCCCAATACACATCAGCTATTGTCTAGACAAGGAGCAAAGGTGATTTTATCTTTGTTGAGTCACATCAGGAGAGAGAAGACTTAGTCTCTCACAGTGAGGTAACAGGAAAGACAGAGGGAGTGGGGGAAGAAGTGAACGGGTCCCCTGGATCTATCAAGGGGGGTTATAAGGAGTTTCTGTGTTGTTTATAAATTTTATCTATATAAACGCACGTAGTACTTATATTGTAGATTTTGTACATATTCATTGCATTTCATATTTCTATATTTTAGTTTGCTTGTAAATATAGCTTCATTTGCTTCCACCCCAAACTGAGCTCATATGGCAATTTTATTTTAGAGGTAGTTTTCTCCAAAATAGTTGGGGGGTAATTTCAACCCACCACAGAAACTTCCACTCCCACTCAAAGGCATAATCAAAGGAAAGCATGTGTTTTTTTTTTTTTAATTAAAAAAAAAAAATCACTGTTATGAGTTGAATCAGATCACCCCAATAACTTAGCAAACCAATCTAACACCACCATTGCCTATCAAGTTTGATATTGAAGTCTTCAAATGTAACATGAAGCTGTTCCTGTTCACATCCGTTCAGAAACAGAATTAAGTAATTAAATAACCTGTACCTATTCCCATTATTCACATTTAAGGTCCACTGCCCATTAAAACAAATATTTTATTTCCAATATTTAAACTACCTCCACTACAAATTTTCTTCTGTGGTGCAACCACAAAAAGACTTTCTTTGATCTAATTCTAAATGAGTACTGAGTATGGCTGGGACAAGACACACTGATAAACTCATTTAAGGCAGGAATCTACTTAATGAGAATATTCTGTGCAGATATTTTGTGTGTCTTCCTTCACATACAGGAGATGATGCTGTATCCAAATGGAAACTGAAGCAGCATGACAAGAGCTACCCTGTGTAACTCACTGAGCAATCTTTAGGACTGGATTCATCTGCAAGGCCAAGGAACAAATAAACAAGTAGGTCAACTTTCACTGTGTGTACTCACTGCTCTGCTGTTTTAGCTCTAGCAGATAAATACAAAGAATTATGAACCTGATCTCTTGCAAGGAAGCCTGAAGTTTTGTTGCCTACAGACTACTTATTTTAGGTGTGAGAAAAGTATCTTCCTTAACCTGTCAGAAGCAGCAAGGAGACACTGAATCCTGATGCACAATCATGGAGATTGGCTATACCGCTATTACTTAACAGTCTAAATCAAAGTACTATTTACAGCTCTTGTCCTTTGATGGATTAATTCTCCAGTATTTATTTTAAATGCCTACAACTAAACCCCTATGCTTGCCGCGTAAGAAAGAATGCCATTAATGTAGTGAAAACAAAAAAAATTACATATGGTATTTTTTCAGAGCAAAGCCAATTTAAATGAGTAACTACATTTAGGATGAGCACAGTATCTTTCTTTTATTTTGAAAAATAAAAGAAAAAAAGCAGTGTTTGTGAAATATCAATTAAAACACACAAATTAAAATTTTTAAACGGTGTAGAAAAGGTTTTGTGAGTTATTGTTTGTGTAACACACAGATCACTTCACCTTCCACTGTGAAGGTGAGACATAATAATACCTTAAAATACTTTAATTACTATCAAGATGTCTTGCTAATCAAGTCAGCATATGAAAGATTAGACATCTACACCTCAGAATTTTTGGAACACAATCTAACTATACCAGCTTGAAAGTGGGGGAAGGCAGGGAAAAACCAACCAACCAAAAACCACCCCGAACACACACAAACCCCACAACCATCAATAGCCAAAACAACCCTCCAAACACAAAAAAATGAACCCCAATCCAAAACCCTGCAGAACAAATTGTACAGGAAGTGCACTCCAGATGTAGAATTCTGGTTAAGAGCCACTAACAGAGCTGTGCTACTGATGTTATTGCAGTTCGGACGTAATGTACCATTCTGCCACTTAACATCTTCCCCCCCCTTTTTTTTTTCTTTCCTTTGAATATGCCACTTGGAGTGCTCACCTTTAAGCAAACTATAAATTTTACTATTTTGAAAATATAACATACTTGAAGCCCAAGCTAGTCTTCTTTAAAGTTTATTTGAACCAAAATGCGAGATTTTCATTAACCGACCAAGAAAAAAAGACATACATCTCATGTTCCAAATGTAATCAGGTAATTTATACAATAGTTAATTCAAAGCACTCTATAGTTACTTGGTCTGGCCAGAGTACCTTCTACCACTGCCAAATGAATAAAAAGCAGGATCTAGTTATTACACACACACACCAAAACAGTTTCATGATAGGCTAATTAATCACAGACTTTTCAGACATTACATAATTTCACATAGAGTTGCTTGCAGCTCCTGCCAAAGAAAACAACAATTTGTATGAAATATGTATCTACACTTGAAGAGAGATGACAGTGACAAAACAGGACAAGAGGAAGAGGAAGGAAAGGAAGGGGGAGAATACTACTATTATGCAAATCTCCCTGTGTAATATTATTACTCAATACATAACAAAGCTTAAAAGCCAAAATATATGAATCAAATTTACTGAACAACTGAAAATAATTTCTTGTGCTAATTTTTGTTTGGGTGTTGGTTTTTTTTTTTCCCCCCAAATGATAGACTATTCCTTGAAATTACATTTGGTAGAAATTCAGGAACACAAATCTGAATCACACAACTTATTCTATGACACTTATCTGAGATCAAGAATCTCCTAGTAACAGTGAATTTATTTCTCTTATGGGATAGATCTACTAATACTCAGATTTCAGGAAAACAGTCTCAGATTTACATTTCCAACTTGCCAATAAATTAGTATGATTCATTCAAAGTTCTTGTTATAAACAAAGATATAAAGAAAGCCGAAACTCCTTTTTTCCTGGTAACATATTTTTAATCCGCCTTTTAAGCCACTCTGATAATACAGTCAAACCCTGAATGGCCACAGTTAAGTCTCTATTCCAGAAGCATTCGTTTCAACCTCTCAAAGAGTCTACAGTAGCTACCAAAATACCTAAGTCACAACACAGACATGAAAACATGGGCTCTGCTCTGTGACCACGTAGGTCTACAAAACAGCTATGTATTAATACATATGTTTATACAGTTACCACTTCCCTTTCTTCCATGAAAAAGGGGAGGAGGTATATGGGGTGTTGGTAAAAGAGGGCATGTTTCCCGTTTTTAAGGACCTCTATAAAGGTGTTATATTTCTACTACTCTTATATTGAGGATCTTTGATTATGCACAGAGAACAGCACCATTCATTGGTGCAAGCTGAGTGACCTGAAGGATGCACACATCTTCCAGTTTCACTGGAATGATGCACTGTAGCATTTGTTCACTAAGTGCGTTGAGAGGAGACAGAAAAATATTTTTGTATCAGATGAAACACTATTTTCTTTAAAGACAGAATGCTTACAATTCTATTGGCCTCCAAGTACAGAATGCAGTTCATTTAAACCAGGTTTAGTTTGTTCTGAAGATGACTTTCCTTGAAAGTCAAGTTCTGAGTAGTTAATGATATGGGTGCACACATTGCTCTTAAATCCCTTTGAAGTTTCATTATATCCAAGAAAATAAATTTGCACTTGTAAGGTATCTGTAAGATAACAGTTATGACTGCTGCTGTGCAGTGAAGTTAACCACCTTGGGTTTTTTATCTTCTTCTTAGGGACAACTCCTTTCCTTTTGCTGGCAAAATTAACAGGTTATAGTTCTGCTGCTACTGACTCCTAAACATAATGAACAGATCTTCCCTGCTCCTCCTGTACATCGGTGAAACAATAAAAACACAGCTAAAATGCTCTCAGAAAGAGCATCACAAGTACAGCATCTCCAGCTTCTGCTACTGTAGTGGGGGCAACAGTCCCTCCTCTCTGGGTGACAGTAAGAAAATACGTTCTTCCACACACCAGCAAAATGAACCTTGCCCTTAAAGAGCCAGGAATTTCTGCTGTTAGGGGAAAAAAAAGAAGACTCTCAGAAGGTCTCTCTTCAAATCCTGTATCAGTTAAAGCCCACACCACCTGCAGATTTATAATCCTTTTAATTAGATCACTGCAATTTAATGAGTCTCTACACATTTGTAAAGTTTGACAGTTACTCACTTAGGCTTATTGTTCAAAGTGTACTGGAAAAGACTAATAGGAATTAATAACTTTGTTACATGTTATATTCCATACCTCTTACCACATTAAAATTAATGCAAAACCATCTCTATCTCTCTCCCAGAACCTCAGGGAAACTATTGTACTGTAGCATCTCAAAAACATCAACATTAATTACAAGATGTTTCATGCATTCACAATATGAAATGTTGTCCTATGGATGATAGTGAAAAGACAAAAGAGATATGAATAGGTATGTTTTCCTAAATACTCAATTTTAAAAACATTTAAGGTCTAGAATATTTAAATATAAACTATAAATGCACAACATAGAATCACAGAATCAATAAGGTTGGAGAAGACCTCAGAGATCATCAAGTCTAACCTATTACCTAACACCTCATGACTAACTAAACCATGTCTTCAAGTGCCATGTCCAATCCGTTTTTGAACGCCTCCAAGGACTCTGCTCTAAGATTTGCATTAAAAAATACCTCCAAAACCATCAAGTCCAAACATCAACCTAAGACCATCATGGCCATTACAGAATGTTAGAATCATTGTTTTAGACTATCTCACCTTGTTTTACAGAGAAGAAAAAATATTGCTAATGCCTTTCATAAATGACTCCTCCATTCATTCAGATAGATAAAGAGAAATGAAGGAGATACTTTCATTTCATCTCAGTTGGAAAAGTGATCATCTGGCAATCAAACCCTTTCATTTATTTGCAAGTATATGTCTATTAGGCAGGCATAAAAACTGTATATACTGTGTAACCCATTAAGTAAAATAGATAAAAACATTTGGTCATGTGATTATGGGGTATGGGGACTTCAGAAATCCCACATTTCATTTTTGACCATGGCAGTGGGAAAGAGCATTCTCAGTGTCCTCAAAAAGGTTCCTTAACACATAAACAATCCAGCATTTGTCACTTAAATGGTGACGTTATCTCAGCATACAGAGTTTACATGGACAGAAGCACTCAAGATTAGCTCACAATACTGCAGCAAGTTAAGTTACTAATGTTAGAAATAGGGTTTCTGCATAGCAATGAACTTAAAGCCTTAAAGCCCAGTCTTAAAGCCCATCAGACAAATTTTTGAAAATACACTTGCCATGGAAAACTGTTTTTAAAATGACAGCTCTAACAGACCCTCCTATTGTACAAAAGAACCTTCTCCAAAATTCAGATTATAAAAAAGGTTTTGTCTACAGATTTACATTATGAAATGTATGTCATGTTTAAGTGCATTAGTGTTTCTAAATATTCTACACATCTTCTAAGAGGGAAAATGACAAAAAGCAGTTTACATGGAAAAATTGAAGTCTTGTGCGTATTGTTTTGCCTCACGAACCGTTTTTTTAAGCCTACATCTTTCCTAATACTTCCTTACTTGCAGCTCTGCAAAATGAACAGCTTGCCCAAGCTGCAATACACAACTGCTGACTAATCACCAGCAATCTAAATCACAAATCAAGTTACAATACTTAATGATGCTAGAAATTAAACAACTGAACAAATTCTGTGAATGTGCAGCCTTAACTTACACCACATTGATCTAATATCATGTTACTCTAAGTTCACCAACTACATACAACAAATTGTCTTGGTGGAATAAAACATACAAGATGGGCAACAGAACTGGGTTACACCCAAATTAACAGGGAGGTGGGGGGAAGGGAAATGCATACACAGGTGCATACACTTAAGTTCTGCATGCAAGACAAGTAAGGAGGTAACTGATGCAACCTGGTTCTGTTGCAGTATCATTAGAGTTTTAATATTGAGTACAAATAGATTTAAGCACTTAAACTCATTTGCCACTTCTGACTTCTCAAGTATATAAACATTTGATTGCAAGAAATGGATAAAGCAAAGCTGAAGAGTAAATAAGACAAGATCAGTGCTTCAGTAGTAAATCTGAGGATGTTTGGGGGGCAGTGGTGAAGGAGATGGGTGGGGAGGAGTTTCTCTGTCAACATTAACCTTGCCAGAAGACATATCTGACAGTTAAAGAAGCAGTAGAGAATCACACTAAGAAGTGACTAAAGCTTACTGCAAAATTAGGGAAATTTAGTTTATCACTAATACAATTCTCCCAAAACAAGCCATTAATAAAGTGACAAGATGCATCTCTTGGATACACCTTTAAAGTTTGAAGTGAAGAAATTCTTAACATAACACGATTCCCCTTACTTGTGAGCACACACATACAAAGTGATAGATAGCATGAGCCACATTCAATGTTTAGGTTTATAAAGAACATCTCCATTTGGAAAAGGTCTTACCCATCATTATTACACCACCTTCCTGGAAGAGGTAAACATATTTAAAGAAGTAAAATGGGTGCTAGCATTAATGAGCTATTGTTGCCTTTTGCTTCTTTACTACTTATCATACCTAACAGGCATATTAGTCAGGAAGCAATGCAAGATTAATATTAAAAGCATGGTTCTAATATAAAATTTTATTAGTGTGGGGAGGAAACAGATAAACATTCTTCATATAACACAAAAGAACAGATGATGTCAAATGTGAAATTACAAGACAAAGTAAATATGTATTATGATCCTGGACACAAGGCATTGCAGCAAACCCTACTATTCTATGACCTTTCACACTAATAATCAAATGTCTACAAACTGAATGCAAGAGTAACTGTAAAGCAACTTTTTATTAAAAAAATGCTCCAAGAGCTCCAATACATGGACAGTATATCAGACAATATTAGTTTCAATCCACTGTTTTCTAGACTTATTTCTCTTCCCGATTTTACTTCGCTGCAGAAACTACATTCCATTTTTTTTGTTTTTTGTAAAGAAAAAAATTCAGAAGTTCAAATTCATGCATTGAAGTTACAATCCTATTAGGAAATGCAATAGACAGTTGAGCATTCTTATGCAGGTGAGTGCTCATTGTTAAATTCTGGCAAGTGATATAACTGATACACTAAGATCCTGGTAGTGTCCATCTGATAAAATTGAAGTCCACTTCTCCAGCTGCCAACAGAAACAGATATAACCACCATTTGTTTCACTGGCCTACTGGACTACAAATTTGCGTGTAGTTTGAGGTCTCATCTCTTCCCTTCTCCCTTTCTATCCGTAAGGGGAGCCTGGCAGGTTTTGTTTTCCACCTAGTTTTAATATACTAACATTTGGAGTGATGCCAGCCTTTCCCCAGTTTTGTTGGATGTACTGGAGTAACTACTTTTTGACAACATACACAGGTGTACCTATAACAGTCATGTTTTCCAAATAATCCACTGAAATAAGATGCAGAGCATAATCAAAGCACTGTTCAGATCAAAAAAGCTTCTTCCACAACTTTTAGCTTATTTTGAGTACTGTGATAGCTACTCTTCAGTTGTACAAGTTAGGACAAAGGGTTCTTCATCAGTTGTGTAGATCTCTGTTTAACATGACCTCCCAAAGAAGTTACAATGATGAAAATCCAAGACTGAACAGTCTTCTTGGAGAGCATTCAGACTTGTTGCATCATGAACCAACCCTTACCCCTAAATCAACAATAAAAAATATCCCACCAGCAGCTGACTAATTTGTCTGAAGAATATGCTGTGGAGGGTGCTTTTTGGCTGGTTGGGATTTTTTGTGCATGTAGTTTGGCCTTCTTTTGGGTTTCTTTGTTTTAAATAGAAAATTATAAATCCATTTACTTGAGAACTACTTTGCTATCTCTAAAGCTCATGCACATAGCTCAAGAACTTAAAAAAAAAAAAATCTTTCGGGGGGGGCAAGTATAGCAGAAGTATACAGGGAAGGAAGAGACATTTGAGCATTTCTGAAAGTCTGGCCTGCAGTCTCTTCTGCCAGTATGATATTTTTCAGTGTAAACTGCAGCTGGCACATTTACTTGGAAAAGGCTCTGTGGATTGCATTGAACAAGCA